>NW_020454616.1:165645-191219 GCF_003342845.1 Nothoprocta perdicaria
TTTTTTTTTTTTTTTTTTTTTTTTTTTTTTGCAGTTTTGAATTCTCTAGTTAGTAATATTACATTTTCTTTCTTTCCTCTCCTTGCACTCATCCCTCCCTTTCATCCCCTTCAACTAGAGACAGGCTGCCTGATCAAAACAAAATACAGGACAGCCTTATAAATTAGTTACAGTAGACTAATGTCTAACAGTGATATGTCTGTTTTGCCATGGTGATGCTCATCCTCTAGAGGTAATGTCACCTAGGTTGTCAGACAAGCAACAGCATTTTCATAAATAATCCATGTGATGCTAATATAGCATGATTTATGATGCTTTATAAAAAGTTTGGTTGAGTTTGGTTGAATTTCTCTCAAGATATTGTATAGTTAGCAATGTGACCTGATCCGACTAGCCTGTTTCTGATTTCCAAGAAGGCTATTGGTAAGACATGGAAGACTATAATATTCTGTAGGCATCTCTAGTTTAATCAAAAATTCACAAATAAATTAAAATAGCTTTACAGCTAAAAGTTCTAACATTTTCCAAACATGGTCTTAGTGGGTGAAGAAAGAAAACAAATGCATTTAAATCTCTTCTTGATTATCAGGGCATAATACAGTTTGCATGCCTCAGTTCATATAATACTGACTTGTCATTCAGTGGCACAACCCACCTGCATCCTTCTGGCCAGCCAGATCATGGCTCAGCTGACCTCAGTTTTACCTTTCAAAAATGCAGATATCCCAACTAATAATCAAACAGCAGTTACAACTGAAAAGAAAAAAAAAAAAGGCAAGCAAGCAAACAAACAAACAAAACCCTTTTGTTGTTAAACTAATAAGGTTATATATTTTATTTGTAGAATAACACCATCTTTTCAACTAATAAGGCCAAAAGTGCAAATAAACACTTACAATCTGAACAAGTCCCAAATTGCAGCTCACAAATATGAGCCAGAT
The DNA here is from genome assembly GCF_003342845.1 of Nothoprocta perdicaria. NCBI lineage: Eukaryota > Metazoa > Chordata > Aves > Tinamiformes > Tinamidae > Nothoprocta > Nothoprocta perdicaria. Next base: position 166,587 of record NW_020454616.1, read on the forward strand.
GCTCATTCAAATACCTGAAAACTCTCAGGATATTTCCCCAGCAGAAATGTTGAACTTGAGACCACTGCCAAACTAGCCAGGACATGTAGATCTGGGCAGTCCTGCAAAAGCAATGTAATTCCTATTCTGGAAAGAATACTAATGAAAAATGTGGTGCTTAGTATTTCTGCAGAACTTTTCGGGGGAGGTGTGAAATGGGGGTTACATACAGTGCTATTTGATATAAAGCAATTCATTATCTCTTCAAAAACCAGATAGGTTTCCTTGAGGATCAGATCATATGTGTGCATGTGCATAAGAAAGGGGTAAGGAAAAAATGCAGGAAGACAGGAGATTCATAATGGAGTGCTCTGCTTTGAAGGACAAAATTAAGAAGGAGCCATATTTACCCCAAATATAAGAACTAGGAAAGGAAATATGATCTTATTGGTCAGATTTCCTATATTCTCTACTTTTTTTGCAGTTCAGTTTATGATACAAATACTCTAATACTCAATTATAGAAATCAAGGGGTTTATTGAAAAAAAAAAAAAACCTGCAAGAGTGCAGGTTCTTCCTCACATTCTGATCAAAAGCAATATAATGCCAAAATAAGATAACAATTCAGATCATGTTATAGAATAACATCTAGGGATGAAAAGATCAGCACAACTCCTTGTTATAAGAATAGAATTTTAATATTTTTGCTGTTTCTGGACTCTTCCAGGCATGCAGTTTTCATTTCGGTGGTTTCTTCACTTCTGGAAACATTGATTGTTATTAAGTACCAGGGGCATGTTATGTAATTGCAAGTGTTCCTTAAAATACCACACTCAGCAGTTCAATCTGGCAGTTCAAAAAGCATTCTTGGGGAAATTAAAGTTTTTTGCCTTCTGTGTACATACAGTCACCAGGTTCTAGCTCTTTACATGGCTGTTCACAGCTATAGACTTCTGCTCCTCTAAGAGGTTTTCAGATACCAACTATAAGAGACTCTGAATGATTTTTTGTAAACTAGTCTTTTACAAAAATTACTTTTCTCTTGAACTCACAATTCTGGTACAGTCTGTACCAAATAAATCCCAGTCAGATATTTGTGATTTAAGATACTTCAGCAAGCACATTGCCATAGTTCTTTATTTTTAAGAGATTTATTAATATGTAAACATCATGAAACCAAAATTTTAGTTTTGATTGCTTTAAGCTTTATGCAGTAAGTAAATACATCTATAAAACAATCAGTGCCCTCTCTGTTCCAGTATGGTTATCTCAATATTGTAAAGGAAAGCAACAGTCCCATAAGTATCACATTTTACGATGTTTTCAGATTAAATACACTCTTGGAAAAAAAAACAATAGAAATGCTTTACAGCCTGAAAAGATCTTTTCTTTATGTAAATTGTCCTGAGTGCAACAACCGGCCTTCATAGCCCTCACTAGCGGTCCCTGGGGCCTTCATCTGCTCCCAGTTCATGGTCCAGGAGTTCCAGCTGAGCCTTCAATACTGAACTCTGCTGTAGCAATACCTCTGTAGCTCCGTCATATTCATGCCTGTGTCTGGCCATAAACCCCATCAGTTCAAACTCTAACCTTGGACTTACTTGGAGTGGACTATAGTCTTGGTTACTATCAGCTTGGCCTGCACAGCTCCCTGACAGGATGGTGGGAAGGGATCTGGCCAATGAGGTCCTGCCCCAGTCCTCAGAGAGCCTTCTTTCTCCATTATACAGAGATACTCAATGCAGTGGATAGTTCTGATTACTGCAGAAGCTGATGCTTAACAGGCATCAGTGTAAGCCTTGAAGTATACATTCTTTTAAATTAGTTGAGAAAACTAATTTCTTGAACTCAACATAAATTTTTGTTTGGCTGTCAACAGTAGCTATAGACATAAAGTAATAAACACTCTTAACAAATCACCTTAACAGTTTCCAAACCTACTACTGCAGAATCTCCAGTTCCTTTGGCTATCTCTTCCAACTTAAGCACATCTGTGACCACTGACTGTTGACTGAAAATGTCACCTGGCAGGGCAGGCAATCAGGAGATAATTTCTTTGATCTGGTGCTCAAAACATACCCTACCTACCTTCTTGTTTGTTATTTCACTATCTGTCCTTTCTCTCGGTCATGGAGTAAAAGAACATGAGAATGAAAATTAACACATAGCAACTACCTTTAAGAGAAACACAATTTTTGTTTCCAGTTTTTCTCTCAACATGCAAGTAAAGAGTATTACTTTCATTCAAAAAGAGGTTATGATGTCCTCTGGTTAAATTGCTAATGCACAGACTTTCTACATGTACTTTTCCTTGGTTTGTCACTTGTTTCTTTCCTTGTCTCATTCACAGCTAAACACAGAAGACTCTGTGTCACCTGAACTATCTCTTGACAACAAAGGACAGAGAAAAATTTACAATATACTTTTTTCCCAGTACATGCCAAGAACCATCAGAGAATTCCAGTTGCTTCTTGTTATTCTATTCTCTTTGATACTGCCATAACATTCTTGCCCACAGTAATTTTATTCTGGATGGATGAGGGAAGAGCAGTAGATGTTGTCTATCTTGACAAGGCTTCCAACGCAATCTTCTCTAATATCTTCATAGGGAAGCTCAGGAAGTGTGGGTTGAGTGGACAATGGGGTGGGTCAAGAACTGGCTGGATGGCAGAGCTCAGAGAGTTGTGATAAATGGAGACAAGTCTAGCTGGAGGCCTGTGTCCAGTGGTATTCCCCAGGAGTCAGTACTGGGCCCAGTGCTATTCAACACACTCATAAATGACTTGGATGCAGCATCAGCAAGTTTGCAGAAAATACAAAACTGAGTGGAATGATTAACAATCCAGCAGCACCCTCTGGAGAGACCTAGACAGGTGGGAGAATTGGGTGGACAGAAACCTCATAAGATTCAATAAAGGCAAGTGCAGGGTCCTGCACCTGGGGATGAATAATCCAAGGGGTTGATTAGCGGTTTGACCTACATGGAAAGCAGCTCTGTGGAGAGGTATTTGGGCATTGTGATGACAACCATGAGTCAGCAATATGCTTTTGTGGCCAAGAAAGCCAATGATTAGGAGGAATGTTGCCAGGGACGTGATCCTCCCCCTCTACTCCCCCCAGGAGGCCGCACCTGTAGTATTGGGTGCAGTTCTGGGCTCCCTAAGACAAGAGGGATGTGGAGTTGCTAGATAGGCTTCAGCAGAGAGCTGCAATTATGATAAAGGGACAGGAGCATCTCTCTTATGAGGAAAGACTAAGCGAGCTGGGCCTGTTCAGCTTAGAGAAGACTGAGAGGGGATCTTATCAACATATACAAATATCTGAGGGGAGAATGTAAAGAGGATGGGTCCAAATTCTTCTTGGTGATAACCAGCGACAGGACAAGGATTTGCAATGTGTGCAAATTGAAACACAGGAAGTTTCATCTCCATATGAGGAAGAACTTCTTGACTGTTAGTCTGGCAGAGCACTGGAACAGGCTGTGCAGAGAGGTTGTGTAGTCTCTTTCTTTGGAGATCTTCAAAACTCATCTGGATGCAACTTTATGCCATGTGCTGTGTCCCTGTTTGAGCAGGGGGCTTGGACTAGATCATCTCTAGAGGTCCCTTCCAACCTCAATAATTCTGTGATTTTGTTGATTTATAAGATCCTATCTGTTAATTTACAAGACCCCAGGATCATCAAACAAAACAGTTGTACGTTGTATTGCTAACTCAACAATTCATTCACTGAGAGGAGTTCAGAGGCTCAGGTAACCTTGCACTCCTGTTGTTAAATGACCAGTGAATTTCTTTGGCTGTTCACACAAATCCTGCTCAGATGCTCGGCCTAGCATACAGTTCTTGCCCATGGCTGGTGTCTGCTGTGTGCAGTGCCATTAGACTAAAGCAAGAGCAACAAATACGCTTGATACTTGAGGACAAAAATAAAAATGAGGTCTGCTATATTTGTAGATTTCTAAGCAACTGCTTGTTAACAATTAGTAAGACTAAGACTCTTCAAAATCAAGTAAATGTTTACCCAATAACTGAAATGACCAATAATGATTGTATAGTACAATTTTCAGAGGTGGAATGTAAAAATACATCAGCTTACCCCAAAAGTGTTTGGGGCAGAAACACCAGCAGTTGGACCACTGAGGATGTCATAGTGGTGCAGCTCAGGAGACGCCCTCATTATGACAGAGGAAAAAAAGATGAGGACTTTTACAATAGCTTAGATAACTATTTTACTCATGAACATAGGAATGCAAACTAGTGAATTAAGTAATTAGAGAATTAAAAACTTAGGCGATAGAGAAGGGTTCAATATCTTCTTTGCTTTTTTTTTTTTTAACTTAATGCATTCTTAAAAATAAAGTTTCTTTCACAGATTGTGCTATAAATTTGAGAGACCCCAAGAAACTGGCAAATTCTTCTCAAGTAAAAGTGAATTTGTCATTAGAAATTAGCTAGTATCATTTTCCTATCAGAAACAAAAGAATTTGCATAAAAATTGCACGTGAGAACATGAATACATTTAATTTCCCTCTAGACTTCTAACACATCTATTCTGAAAAATAAATAAATAAATAAATAAATAAATGAAAATAGCATACCAAAGCAACAACTTAACACTAGAATAAATATATAAAAGGGTACTGTTTATATTAGTCATTATGCTATATATGCCAACAAGCTGAATCAGTAAGCTCTCTCTCTCAAAAACAAAATATAATCCAAGTTCCAGAGCACAGATTCTGGGGTTGTTGGTCACATAGCTTACAATATATACTGTATGAATACTAAATACTAATAATAATATCTTTAAAGATTAGCTTTAAAAGATATCTTTATGTCAATTCATGGCATAGAAGCCAAAAAGGATTTTTCTGCATGGGACTTGTATGGCATAGTCACAGACTGCCTCAGATGTTCTCTTTTCCATAGTTGGCAGACTTTTGGATATACTGTTTAAAGTATATCCAGAGGCACACAAGTTATCCAAGCAGTTCATGTCATGGGAGAATGCAATCCAGGTAAGGCTTACTCTGAAAAAGAGCAATGGCCTTCTTTCACAGGAAATTCTGCCTCAGTAAATTTAATTGCAGTTGACAACTTTCATTTTGTATGCAAAATCTCATATCATCTACAGGAAGGAAGGGACAGGAAAGTAGTGATCATCTAAAAAAGAGAGTGAGCTGTTACAAAACTGCTAAGTTTGAGAAAAGATACTAAAGAATCTCAAATCAGGACAAAATCTTTTTTTCTACTCGTCTGTATAATCCTCTCCCTCCATTTCCAGTTTGAATCTGCAAGGTCATTTCAACATGATAATTTCAATGAGCAAGCACTTCTCAATATGAGTATAGATTGCAGATTCATATTTAGAGTGAAAGTAGGTAAGAACGCATATTGTAATAGGAGGTACTTCAGCAGTTAGATAAATAGTAAAGATTATTGACCTGTACAGTGATTCAATGACAAGAAAAGAACAAAAACAAAACCAAAAACAAACATGATATTTCCTAAAACAAGATCCTTTTCCAAACACAGTGAATTTCATTTATTTATTTATATGTGGCTATATCATCTATATAATCATTTTAAATCTTTTATGTTAGACTGCCTCTTTCGGTAAGACATCTGAGAGAAATAATGCTCAAACATATTTGAAAAGAGTTTAATATATGTAATAAAAATAATAAATACTACTTTTTCCTAATAGACTCATTAACTAATCAGGTACCTTCACCTGATTATGCTTGCAACTACATAAAATTGCTCCAGGCAATTATTATTGTCATAAGAGAAAGCAAACAACAGAAACCTAACTTCAGTCAATTGTGAGCCAGCAGTTGCTTCAATTATGCAATCTTCTATATTCATGAGTGAAGATAACCTCAGAGCATTCTATATATAGAGAAATATAGTATCTCAGTCTCCCATGTACTCTTTTTGTTCATCGCTGCACAAACACAGTTACTCCTCCACTAAAAATGTTGTCACTTGTTATTTTCTTTTTGCATTACAGATACATTAGCTCTCTTCGACTTCACTAATGAGTCATAGTAGTCATCCACATATTACATTCTAGGCTGAGCTTTGGTAAGAATAAATAATAGATTGAAAAATAAAATTACTGCTTATCTACAGAATTCTGTTGCATGGGAGGTAAAACATATACATCATTTGTTTTTGTTTTTTGTTCTTTTTTTTTTTTTTCTCCAGGCCTACTCAATAAATGAACATTACACCAGGATGCTTACCCAGAGTATCTTTGAAATGGGTTTTGTATTGATTTTTGTAACTACCCTGTTAGATGACGTTATCCCTTAGTGTGTCATGTTTAGACGGGTCTGCCCGGAGGAGACCACTGAGATGATAACTGTCATTTGGAAGGACAGAAAAGCAATCATAGCTTTTTCATTACTTACTTTTTCCCCCCCCCGCAAGTGTGGGATCATTTGACATATTACTGCTTCTGTGATTTAAACTGGATTCTAAAATTAAGTGCTAGAATATCAAGCTGCAGGTTTATAAAAATAAACTTCATGTCAAAGGAACCACATGCCCTGTAGGTCATAACCATGATCCAGCAGAAGTAACAGCCTTTGAAATTAAAAAAAAAAAAAAAAAAANAAAAAAAAAAAAAAAAAAAGAGAGAGAGCAAGAGAACAAGAAGAAATAAAGATATTTTATAAATTTTATAAGAATTTCATGTTATTAAAGTAATTGTAAAATGAAAAATGAAAGAATAGAAATAGAAACAGAAAAAGAATCTCTTCACATTCAAATCTAAAACACAAATTCATGAAAATATGACAAATTTGTTAAAAAAATGCTAGATGTGAACAGCTATAGGGAGAGGACTCCAGGCTACCCACACACTGTGCAGGTTTAAACCATGATGTTAAATCCTTCTATTAAGTTCTCATATAATGCATCTAATCTCTCTTTCTCAAAGAAAACTTATCATTCTCTTTCATGATTCCAGGGTAGATGAAGATATTGGATTCTGGAGAGAGATGGAGGGAGAGAGAGAGAAAAGAAGGGAGAGAGAGAGATAGAAATAGAGAGAAAGGGAGAAATAGAGAGGGAGACAGGGAGACGGAAAGGAAGAAAGAGAGAAAGAGAGAGAAGGAGGTTTCATGTAAGGGGTGTATGATCTAATTCAGGTGAATTAAATATAATTTTGATCTTTTTTTTTATGATTGTGGCTATAAAAATATATCTGCTATAAAGTTATCTAGTTATATATTCTGGTTTTGAAGGATATCTGACCTAGCACTGTTGAAATATATGCACAATCAACAGAATCCATGTTGCCTGAATTGAAAACTAATCATGCAGCAGATCTCATAACCAAACATATTGAGAAATAAATTAGTGAGAATACTGCCAGTGAATTATATTGCTCAATATATTCAGTAATTTTATCATTCATAAGAAAACATAACTGAGGAAGTTTTTAAAAGACACAGAGACTGGTGAAATGAAAATTAATGATAGTAAGACATCTCTTATTCACAAAAATTTCCACTGATAACTATCAGGAATTAATAAAAGATATACACTAGTATTTTCAGCTATTAATATGCTTCTTCCAAAAGGGAAACTAGTAGAGTACAAAGATAGAAAGTTTACTATCCAGAAAGTTGTAACAGTGGGTTAACAGTCAAGGAAGGGTGACAGCACTATCTTTTCTTCACTCACATTTTATTCTGAAAACAGAGAATTTTAGATCAGGTTACTATCATTTATTCTTCTTCATTTAAATTCAAGCCATTAAGGCTGGTGAAAACTGAGTGAAATTTACATTTTTTATTTTTTTTTAAATCTCTTTCATAATAAAAATTAGAGTGATTTTATCAAGCAATCTTTCTTTTCTCTCTTTACTGGGATTTGCCATTTACTTGCTATTTACAGAGCATCATCTTAGGTATGCATTATTGTCTATCATGTCAGAGAGATAATTCTAAAACTATGTTCAGGTTGTCTAAAATCCATGAATATAATTCTGAGAGAAGCCACTCTAAAAGAAAAAAAAAATCTACTGTAAAAAAAATATTTTCAAAAACACAGTGTGTATAACTTGTCCCAGAGTGGTAATATGTATTACCCCAACAAATACTTCATTGTTTCAAACTGAAAATGGAAGAACTGAGTGAAGCTGGGAGTCTTGATCTACAGGTTTCTGTTATTAATTCTTATGTCAGAACAGCTTCTTCTTCATGCTGATACTTTTCTAATATTAAGCATGATTCATACTCACCAAATGACCCCATTATTTCTAACTGGATCAACAAAGAAGGCAGACAGGAAACACCCGCATAATATATGCTCATATTCCTAACAGGTTCCCAAGCTGAAATGGCGCTAAACTTATGGCAACCTGGGCAAAGGTTAACCAATCAGTTTCTTCATCCTTGCATCCAAATAGTGGCTGCATTACTACCTAATTTTACTTAGAGCACATTCCCATTCTTTCCCCACTCCCAGCAAAAAATTAACAAAGTACCCTCTTTTAAAAACCTAAACATGTTTTTTCCATGAAATATCAATTATTTCAAAAAAATTAAGCACCTTTACGTCATGATCACCCAAAACCGCCCAAGAGATTATCTACCAAATCATATGAAAAGAAAAAATAATATAAAGAAGTTCTCTCCAACTTTCTAAAATGCTCTATACTTATAATACACATTACATATACAATACACTTTTTTTTCTGTAAGATCATATATTAAAACGGTATGTATTTAATTCTCTCTACATTTTCAGAAACTAGGCATTCTACCTATTGGGTTGATTGAACGCATGATTTTTTGTAAAGATTTTCCAAGAGTAAATGAGATTCAATACACTTAAAGGAAAAGGGAAGAAATTAAATTGCCAGGAATCAGTACTAGTCAGTCATCTCAAACTTAGTTCATCTTAGTTTTGTCAACAATTGTGATCCATTTCTTAAATACTATAACTTTGTAAACACAGCATACATTATTTTTAAAATGGTTCCAGTGAGAGGAAGTAACTGAGCAAGTTCAAAAACTAAGTTTGGCACTAAACCCAAATAAACAAGCTGAAACTATGATAAAGAACAGAAGCATCAGGTTGAGGGATGTATATAATAGAGCGGTAAAGAAACAATACTGTATGCAGAGTAGAGCACCATTCTTAAAATTTATGAAAGATGTTCAGCTGCCTTGAAGGCTGTAGGCATGATTGAAGGAGTTATTAGCAAGAGTGATACAGTTAGCATACTATAGTTGTTCTACAACAAGTTATCAAACACATCTCTCATGACCAGCTCCTAAAAAGTATACACGAAAAGTATATACAAAAAAAAAGATAGAAAACTAAGTAAATTCTGCATTGAAATATAATACAAAAAGAAAGAAGGTAGAGAATGGGAAGAACTTCCTTGGTAAGTAGTTCTGGCATATGTTTTTATTCCAGTTCAGAATGAAACCTTCAGATTTTCAACATTCTCTGAGAAATATAACTCTTATTTTCTTCCAATGCATTTCTGAAGAACAGATATTTTAACATTTTTTTTCTCTGAGATTGCATTTCAAGATATCTTTTAAGCAGCATATTCACTTTCACAGAAATATTTCTCAAGTCAACTGAGATTTTTCTGGACAGCTAAAGCCCAACAATCAAGAACCATTTTTTGTGTGTCTGAAAGCTTAGTAATGCACACATAGAGATGCATCAAAACATAGATCTGTAACTACTGTGCATCTGACACCATTGCTCCTCCATGGAATGTATTTTCATCAATCCATAGCAAATGGCTCATGAAGAAAAGAGATTCTGTGATTATTTAGACTGACCTCCTCTTTAACTTCACTAGATTGACTCATTTTTGATTAAAAAAAAAAGAAAAATAAAACCAAAAACAAATAAAACTTGAAATAGTAACACAACTTCTAAATTGGAATTTATGTGCGTACAGTTACTAGAACTTTTTCTGTTTTGGTCTTCCAGACAGGAGACTGTTTATACTCAAATCCGTAGTTCCTGCGCAGGGATTTTCACATCATAATCATATAATCTGTTAAAGTAATCAGTTTCACATTTTCCAGATTTATGCTGTCATGTATGTTTTTCACTGTGTCAATTATTCTTGGGGTCTTTGCTTTCACTTTATTAGCTAGTTGCTGTAATGACATCTCATGGACAGCTGTGAACTTGTACACTCCATTAGAGAAACCAGTTCAAAGTGAAGCTGTCACAGTCTGACCTGATGTGAGATTCACATGAATGCCTCCTTTCCCTCAGCCATATTTCTTTGCTAAGAGACAACAGTCCCTAAGCATGTGCAATATAATGCTATTTTTTTCCTTTGTCTCACTTCATAATCCATTTGTTGGAGAGACCTAAGTGTCCAAATTAAGTCATATGTGTTGTAGTTGTTCAAGTTAAAAGTAACAGTTGAATATGCATTATTATTATTAAAATATAGAAATATTCTTTTTTTAAAACTGTAGCCTTAGCCTACTGCTTCAGACAAAGTCAGCATAGGAATCGGTTTTGACAACAATGGAACTCGGCAGATGAATAGTATTTTCAAATTGCTTCAGAAATGGGAACTTTTGCTTATTATAATTAATGGATAATTGTTACAAATAAAAGGAAATTCCTGAAATCTTCACCTCTAAAAACAGTCTCATTTTTTAGTGTAATAAAATATTAAACAAGTGTCTTTCTCATTGCATACTTTAATTTCTACTAACATATTGATTACTCGTGCATATTCATTGAAAAGTTTATGTAAAGTCATTTGTATTTGGAATGACAAAGAAGCACATGCTAACTCACCTACAGAACATTTATCTTCTGTCCTAATACTTTATCTTCTGAAATTGAAACTTAATATGCAGCAGATTAAAATAGCCATACCAAGAACAATAACTCATGCATTTACACAATGAACACGTATCCTGTAAGCACCAGTTTGAACACAATCTTAGGTGCAGAAATGTCAGCATGATCTGCCCACTTTAGAGTCTTGTGTAAAATATCTGTTAAACTGGATGTGAGTGTGAGATTATCCAATAAAGTTCGACACACACACACACGCATAAGTATGTATTACTTTAAACATACATATAAAATTAATTTAAAAATTGTTTTGAGTAGAATTTTAGAGTATCATTATTTTTCCCTCAAACTGAGATCGACTTTAAAAAGATATTTTGCATATGAACAGGTGTCATTGAGGACATTTTACCACAAATTCTGTGTAGCACAATGATATGAATCTCTCACTGATTCTGCAGTGCTTGTTCTCAGGGAGACACCTTTTCTATATCCTGGGTTACTCATCCATGAAAGGATTACATCCTTTGAAAGGAAATGTAGGAATAGGAATAAGAAAAGAGTCAACCCAGTAACCTCGACTATCTGTTTCAAAGATTGCAGGGCAGTTATCAGCCCCCTGTATAAACACGGCATAAAAACCGACACTGACACATAGCTCTCCACAACTCCGATGAACCAGAGGAAGAGAGTGAGAACACACCATCTTTCCATCAGCATGTTCCAAGCTGATTGGATATGGACTGAAAATCTTAAGGAGGCATTCCTGTATCTCTGCATCCAAGTATATGCTTTCTACAGGCCATCTTAACTCAGACATGGTGTGATGTGAACATCAGAGGTAAGAGTTGGCTGGTATCAAATACTGGCATATATGGTAATTGCATGTATATAGAAACATTGCATGTACACACACATATATAGCATAGCACATATAAATTCCATGTATCTGTATATATGAATATACAACTGTGGGTATATGTATATATGTATGTATACATATCAAACACTATGATTCTCATTAATGCTTAGGTCATGATAACTTCTAAAATATTCCCTTTTTTTCAAACAGTAAAGTCCTCACATATGAGGCAATGGAGCTACCTGTAGGTGTACAGCTTCAAAACACCAGAGAATGTGGCCCAGAAAGAATATCAAAAACTGAGTGCCTCTTCTGATCTGATGCACCATTTTTCACAGCTATCCATAATAGTTTATTTTCTAGACTGTTACATTATTTTATATATAGTACACATATACACACAAATATGTGTGTGAATTTCTAATGCAATATCATGTACCTTTCGTTTTTGTCAAAAGCACTGTTGGACAAAGCTGATCCTGAGATACATGCTTTCGGGAAGCATACTGGAATAACTTTAAGAACATTTCTTCTACTTTTACTAATAAAAGAAAAGATTAAATCCACAAGTGTAATACTGTATTTTTGAATAAGGTAAGCTTGTTCTATCAAGAATATGTCAATAATTCAAGGTAATCAGCAGGTACATTACAGAGGAAACTTTAAACCAACAAGCTGTGTAAACGAAATAGCAATCAGAAGATTTAATGCATTTTTGATATAATTTAAGGCATTGACACTGGGCCACAGATGTACATGTGTTGTGTTTTATCTTGTTGAGATATGGGCTGTGAGAATGTATTATAGTATATCATCACCCACAACTACTAGGACCAGAAAAGGAAAAATTCCATCACACATTACTCCTGCAGATATATTAGAGAAACAAATTGTACTTGGAATTGAAAAGTCACAAGCTTATTCTGTCTTAATAAAATCCTGCCAAAAGGCTAAATGTAAAACTAGAAATACTTCTCAAATGCTGTTACTGTATTATCATCTTTGACATCTCAGAGGCTGCTCAGGGGATCATCTAGATATCATTTCAGAGTTCTCACAATAAATCTGTTTTTTTTTTTAACCTGTGTTGATTTTATGTAGTCATTTTCAGATTACTGCACTTGAAATTTAACATCTCCCTTACCTCAAAATCGTAGACACAATTTCAAAAGTTACTTTATCATTTCCAAAGAAAGAGTCTGAAATCCTGATTCATCTGAAGAATCTTAATAGATCTGTCTCTGTCCCTATGCAGTAATCTTTCCAGATTATGTATTATATTTCTCATCTCTTCTGGTTTTAATTCTGTACCTCTATCATTATATACATATATATATAAGAAGTTTAAAATATGATGATATGAAGACAACACCAATGTAAATAAAATGCATTAGAGAAAAGTGCCTTTTTAAAGTTATCCCAAGGCAAGCAACCTTACATGCCAACCAGTAGAAACATTTATCCCATATTATATTTAGCTAAATATAGGAAAGTACAAAAGAACACATAGGGTGTGCTTACACTGTTGATTTAATTAATCTCTGTTTCTCTTTGAGAGCCTGCTCCACTGATGGGCAGTCCTAATAAGGAAACAGTTATCCTAAATGTGGGGCATAGAGTGGAAAAGGGAAAGAAAAAATGTGATATGCTTTCTGTAAGAACAGAAAGATCAGTTTAGTATGAACAATACTATACCAAACTAAAATTCAAAAAAAAATAGTCTCCATTAAGATGACAACTGGCATGATCATGTGGCAAAACAGATAACTGCTTTGAGCAGCATGCACAGAATGAGACCTATGGAGAAGAAGATGAAAAAAGCAGGTACTGAAGAACAGATCACTAATGAGCTATGCAGCATGGGTGCTGTCAAAACACTCTTGGAAGAGTTAGATGTGAGTAAAATGGATGTCATCCATTTTCAGTTAACTTAGCAGGGAAGTGGGACCAGTCTCTGAAGCAGACAACAATGATAACATGGGTATAGCCAAATACAAGCAAACTTTTCAAGCTTACAAGCAAGCCAAATAAGCAACTTTTCAGTTGTCCGTACAAGACTCATTATCTGACATGGATCATGAATCAAAAGCCACAGCTGATGGTCAGACATATAGATTTGAGTTTAATAGAAAAGGTTCTAAGCTGTGGATGTTCATAAGTGGACATTATCTGCTTCGGTGCATCTGCTTCAGTGTTTGTCAGGGTAGCCCTCTAGAATTCCAGGCCCTAGGGACACAAGAAGTGAGCTGGAGAGAGGAAGGCTTGCCCTGGGTAGAGGAAGAGTGGGCCAGAGAGCATCTAAGGAAACTCGACACCCACAAATCCATGGGCCCTGATGGAATGCACCCCAGGGTGTTGCGGGAACTGGTGGATGTCATAGCCGAGCGACTCGCCATTATCTTTCAAAGGTCCTGGAAAATGGGAGAGGTGCCAGAGGACTGGAAGAAAGCCAACGTCACTCCGGTCTTCAAAAAGGGCAAGAAGGAGGACCCGGGCAACTACAGGCCGGTGAGCCTCACCTCCATCCCCAGAAAAGTGATGGAACAGCTCATCCTGGCTGCTGTCTCCAGACACGTGGAGGAGAAGAAGGTGCTCAGGAGTAGCCAGCATGGATTCACCAAGGGGAAATCATGCTTGACTAACCTGACCACATTCTATGATGGAGTGACTAGCTGGATAGATGAGGGCAGAGTGGTGGATGTCATCTATCTGGACTTGAGCAAGGCTTTTGACACTGTCCCTCACAGCATCCTCCTGGGCAAGCTCCAAAGGTGTGGGATAGATGAGCGGATGGGGAGGTGGATTAGGAATTGGCTCAGTGGCAGGGTGCAGAGAGTGGCAGTCAGCAGCGCAGAGTCTAGTTGGAGACCTGTAGTTAGCAGTGTCCCCCAGGGGTCGGTCCTCGGTCCAGTCCTGTTCAACTTATTCACTAACGACCTGGATGAAGGGCTGGAGTGCTCCCTCAGCAAGTTTGCCGACGATACCAAACTGGGTGGAGTAGCTGATAGCCCTGAGGGCTCTGCTGCCATCCAGAGGGACCTGGACAGACTGGGCGGTTAGAAATCTCATGAAGTTCAACAAGGGCAAGTGCAGGATCCTGAACTTGGGGAGGAATAACCCCGGACACCAGTACAGATTAGAGGTGGACCTGCTGGAGAGCAGTTCCGCAGAGAGGGACCTGGGTGTCATGGTGGATGACAAGTTGACCATGAGGCAGCAGTGTGCCCTGGTGGCCAAGAAGGCCAACGGGATCCTGGGGTGCATTAAGAAGAGCGTCTCCAGCAGGTCGAGGGAAGTGATCGTCCCCCTATACACAGCCCTGGTGAGGCCACATCTGGAGTACTGCGTCCAGTTCTGGGCTCCCCAGTACAAGAGGGATGTGGAGCTGCTGGAGAGAGTCCAGCGCAGGGCTACGAGGATGATCAGRGGCCTGGAACATCTGCCCTATGAGCAGAGGCTGAGAGAGCTGGGCCTGTTCAGCCTGAAGAAGAGAAGGCTGAGGGGGGACCAGCATGTATAAATACCTCAAGGGAGGGAGGGAGGAGGAGGGGGCTGGCCTCTTTTCAGTGGTGGCCAGCGATAGGACTAGAGGAAACGGACACAAGCTGAGGCACCAAAAGTTCCACAGGAACTTAAGGAAACATTTCTTTACAGTGAGGGTGACAGAGCCCTGGAACAGGCTGCCCAGAGAGGTGGTGGAGTCTCCTTCTTTGGAGATCTTTAAAACCCGCTTGGATGCAGCCGTGTGCCATGTGCTTTAGGTGACCCTCCGTGTGCAGGAGAGTTGGACTAGATGACCTCTGAGGTCCCTTCCAACCTTAAGCATTCTATGATTCTATGATTCTGTGATTATCCAGCTGTTAAGCAAAATATAAGTAATTGATTGAGATAGCGGGCTAAAGATGACAATTCCTTTTTTTATTTCACCAAGAAGACTTCTTCAATCAGAATATTTTAGAAGTTATCATGAGCCAATCAGAGCCTCCCTGACACTCCCTGACAGCAGCATTGAGAACTGAGTTTAGTATCTAAAGACTCAAATAGGTGTAAAGCCAAGTAAACCAACCCAGTAAGAAAGAAGCATAGAATAAAAATTAGGGGTCTAGACTCTGCAAAATATTATTGAATATTAAATAGAGGATGATATAACTCTTGTAAGTTTTCTCTTATGAAACATAATTGGGGACTCCTATTATTCTATGAATATGCTTACTTTTTTATCCCTCAAATTGTTCATAAAATAATTCTCTGGCTTCTTAACCTTAATGGGATCTTAAAGCAGTTAATTATTTGTTGTATAAAATAGTTTAATTGTTGTCTTTTGGTGCCAGCTTCCAGCCTTTTGTTCTTATATTATGAAAAAGGGTCAGAGGTGGTCATTCTGCATTCTGCTTACATCAAAGAATTAGAGTTGCTGAAGTTGGAAGGGCTCCCTGGAGTTCATGACATGGGCAAATCTGTACTGATGTTCAGCCACCCTCACAGTAAATTTTTTCCTTATATTCAAAACCTTGTGTTTTAGTTTGTGCCCATTGTCTCTTATCTGGTCACTGGCCTCCATAAGAGTCTGGCTTCATTATCTTGACATTCTTCCTTCCGATACTTATACACATCAATCAGATCTCCCCTCAGTCTTCTTCTGCAAGCTGAACAGGCCCAGCTCTTTCAGCCTTCCTCATCAGAGAGATGCTCCAACAACAAGGCTCCAAACTCAGCAAGAGATGTTGAGTCCCTTCAACATCTTAGTAATATTTTGCTGGACTTCTTCCATTATGTCCATTTCTATCTTGTCCTGCAGACCCCAGCACTGGACACAGAGTTCCAGATATGGTCTCACTAGGTTTCTCTCTAGGTACAGGACATTGGATTTCCCTTTGTTGAATTTCATGAGGTTTATCTATGAACATTTCTGCAGCTTGTCAAAGTCTGTCAGAATGGCAGCACAATCAGCTGGTGTATCAGCCATTCTTCCATATTTTGTATCAGCAAACTCACTGAGGCTTCACTCTGTATCTTCATCCAGGTCATTTGTGATTAAGTTGAACCGGACTGGACCCTGTGCTGGCAGCTGGGGTATGCCGCTAGGGCATACCTAGCAGACCACCTACTTTGCACCATTGACCACATGCCTTTGAACTCATCCATTCAGCCAACTCTCAATCCACTTCATTGTCTTTTCATCTAATCCTCATTGCCTTAGCTTCCTTTAAGGAGAGAGTGTCAAGCCTTCCTGAAGTCAAGGTAAACAAATACACTGTTCTCTCCTCACACATTAAGAGTACCTCATCCTGCTCGTTTTGCTCCATCCAAGGATTAAGGTGAGGCTGAAGTTCTGACACCTTCTTGCCCTTTTTGAAGACTGGATTGACTTTTTCTTTAAAATTCTTATTTTATATGAAATTTAGCATGGCTCTAGAATTGCACAAGCCTATTTCATCAAAAGCAATGCTATAGGACATACCTTTCCCAGCACCAAATTGTTTTCATCCTCATCCATTTCTTCATGTTTTCTTTTGGAGGTGAGGAATCAGTAGGCTACTGGAATGAAAGTATTCTGGAATGATTAGCATGCTTATTTAGGAAATTGTTTCTTCTTTTTATTTCTTACAGGAGGAGACATTTTTCTAAAAACATTTTGATTCAACTACTTCTGAGCTTTATAATAGATAATGTAATAAATAGATAATTTATAATCTGAGCTCACAGATAGTGTACCTCAGAAGACCTTCAGATCTCCCCCACAGTAAGTGTTCCAGGTGTCATTATCTAGTGATTAAACATTTCTACCTTTGTTTCAGAGTTTCAGACTCCAAAAATAAAACAGCAGATTTCTATTTATTGTTTATAGGTTCCTCTGCACAACTCTTTTTTTACATCTGCACTCAACACATAGGCTTAGCTAACCAGGAATCTTGAAATAATAAAGCAGCACCATATGATTTCAGCTGTGATGAAAGTCAGCAACTGCTTGTGAGATACGAGAATGCATCGCAAAGAATGGCATTTTTGTTTTAAAGGCATCCAAATGAGACAAAGAAGACAAGTGAGTTTCATACTCTCTTTACGTGTCAATGCCTTAAAGTTTAAAATTCATTAATGTTATGAGTCTGTGGTAAATGAATGAAAAGCAAATTGATCATTAAATGGCATGATAAACATATAAACAAGATATCCAGGTACCAGGAACTTTCTACCTGCTAAATGTGTCAGCCTTATAAGCAACAAGCTTAAAATGTGCACCTGCAGACCCCACTAAATCGTTTGGATTGCACACTTTACTGTAGGTCAGGGCAGTTAATCACCAGAACGCCCTAGGGCAGCCACATACAGACTTATTTATGGGTAAATCAAGAAACTGAAAAACTGAACTATGCCTGATTAGCTGCACTAATATGCTACTTGTGGCTAATTTCTGAGCTGCTTAATTCGCAGGTGTTTGCCCCAGCCAATAAATCATGCTTTCTACTGCCTCTTTGCACTCATGGACCTGCCATGCATATGTGAAACCTGTTTAACTGACAAGAAGAAAATAATTGATGGCGCATTAAATCACTCTAGTGTTTAGTGAACTGGCTCCCCTTTGAAACAAGCCTTGCTATGTTCCCACTCCCAGGCTCATTTCAGATGTTATTGTAACCCAAGTCTTCTGTGCCACTGCTCGCAATCTTTCAAAGGTACAATGTGTACATTTCCTCATTTCTGTTTGTTTTACTTGTAGAGCACACTATTCGCATAAGCCATTGCCATTAAATTTTCTATAGCAGCTAGTCACCAATGCGATGAAGCACAACAAAATTCTACTGAGTTATAAGTTGAAGGGGAACATACTTGGAGCCTTCGCAGCCACAGCCCTGCAGCTTCCTTCAGAATTTTCTAAACTCAGCTCTTAATTAAAATGTGCCATATTTTGATCACATGGAATTTGCTTGTTCTGATTATTTCTTTAACTCTTCAGATGATAGAGAAGGATATAAGAGCAAGAACTCACTTAAACACCCAACTCCCAGCTCACCCCAAGTCAAAATTGTTGTATCTGGTAACCTCTGTATCTGGTTCCTGAATACAAATCTGCAGTAAGATTGCACACCGAAGGAGCACAATTTCAAAACTGAAAATGCTGTAATTTGTAAAATTATTAGGAAGACCAGAAACTAGGGAGGATCCACTCTTTTTTATTCTGTCTTGCAACATTTTGGTATACGCCATCTTGTATGGTATATGCCATTTTATGATGGTATATGCCATCACTATGTGTTTACCTTAAGCAGTGTGTTACACAGAGCAGAGGCTCTTGATTTTAAAGGGAATCTCTGGTCTTCAGATAATATTGTAACTGAGGTAGACACCATTCCTCAGGGGATCGTAGATGAGTAACATAAATCTTTTCTACATGGCTCGTGGAGCATACCCTTTGAAGCAAAGTATAAGAGAAGCTGCCAGAAGACTGTTACCATCATTAGTGATAAAATTCCATTGCTAGCATTCTGAGGACAAAATAAAGTGATTTTAAAGTTAAAAAAAAAAAAGAATAAGTAAAGATTGAGTTTTTTGAATATTTTACTGACCACTTAGTTGAGACAAAAGGGAAACTGAAAATAAAGTGTAGTAATGTTATCTGATTCTTAGCTTGTCACACAAAAATCATGTTGGTCTTCTGCAATTCATAGTTATGCCAGAAGTCTTCTGGAAATAGTTAAAAGTGGGAATACTTAGAAGCGATATTAGCTTAATAGCATTGCACTGTTTGGGGGCCCCATTCCCGAGTCTTTCTCCTGCTGCATCTAAGAACAGCAGAAGAATTTACAGCTCACTAAAACCAAGGCATCTGGATAAAATAGAATTACAAGAAGTAGACAAAAAAAGGATAAATTGTTTACAAGTGGCATAAAGAATTTTAAAAGAGTAAAATGCAACAATAAATAGAAGTAGATTTCCATCTTAACACTTTCTTCCAACATGCTCCACAGTATAGTTGAGCAGAAAGGGTAAAGGAGATAATGGCAAGTCTAAAAAATGTATCCTTTTTAATCATATCTAAGTCAGGAAAAATTTAAAAGCACAAATTAAAAAAAAATCACAATATAGCACATGCAAAAAAAAAAAAAAAAAAAAGGAATACCTTCCTAGAATCACAAAAGTGATACAAAAACACAAATTTGAAAGTTTTTTTTCCAAAGGGAACAGAAACATGACACTTGATATTTAATGTGTGAAGTTAACGGAGGGTCAAAGTTTAAAAAGAGAACTGAAATGCCCTAAACTAGTCACTCCTGAAAATGCAATTCTGATTATAAGGTAGGATTGTAAGGCATTTTTAATATATTTGTACATTTTAGGGTCAAAAAGGGCTGTTTTGTCTGCCTAGAGTAATTTCCTTTGCTATCCATTTATAGCATTTTTTCCCTAAGTTGTTTATGAAATGTAGGGAATCATTCTTTTTTATTAAAAGGAGAATTTGTTAGGTTCAGAAAAGTAATGCAATGTTGATTTTTTATAACTTGGCATACTTTTGTAATTTGTTTAGTAGCAATTCAATTATAAAAATAAGAACTTTATGTTGCTTTCCAATTTATCTCAGGCACATTGATTCCGACCTGAAAATTTTAGGATAGGATTTTCAAAAGTGCTCCTACATTAACTTACCATAAACTGTCCAGCATTAAGAAGTTTAAAATAATATAAATTTGAATAAACTTACATTAAATATTTCCACTGTTAATAAACTGAAATTTATTGCTTTGCTTTTAACATCTAGTTTGCTAAGTTGATTAGTCAAGGAAAATAAATTGTATACGTATTATTTATGACTTTCCTTTCCAAAATAACAGACTACAATATTTTAACTCAGAAGGATTTTTTCTCTAAAGCAAGTTTTCTTTGAAGTTGAATGTTGCTGGGATTTTTAGTTAAAATAGACTTTTCACTTGCATTTTGAATATTCTAAAAATTTCTTAACTTGCTAAACATTTTTAACATTTAGCATTTTCTCAGTGATTAAGAAACAATTATTAAAACCAGTTATTTATCAAGACCACTGTTATGGAAAAAGGAGTAACATTTCCTATGGCAAGTTCTATAGATTTTTCTGGTAAATAGCACTGTTGAAACAAATGTTGTTATTGAAATAAATAAGTGCATCACATTTAAATCTAGTAATCACATCATAAAATTGAGAAAAGTAAGTGAATAGATTCAAACTGAGTTGCAGTTTTCATTTACAACCTGTTGAAAGTGTTTGCAGGAATAATTCATATATGATTTTGGGGGTCATTTGAAGTCAAAGAGAGAACTGCAGCTGAATATAGTGGGTATTAAGAAAAAATAATACACGTGCACATTGCCAATATTTTTGTTCTGACTTAATACTGTCAAATTGTCTTCTTGTGTCAATATAGAGAAATCTTAAAGTTAGAACATTAGTTCAGTGGATTAGTTCAAAAGCTCAGAGTATTTTATAAAATCTATATCCTTGAATACCATGTGAATTGAACACCCAAGGCTAATTTTCTGAAAATTAGCCCTTAACATTATTTTGCTGAATGTTCTTTAATTTGTACGATTTTGTACCTTGATATTTATACCTTGATATTTATATATGTTTTCTTTTTACCAACACATGTCCTAATTCATACTTTAATGAATCCAGTCAATTCAATAAAGAGTTTTTTGTTTTGTTTTGTTTTGTTTTGTTTTTAACTTTCAAGGGTTATGGAACATTACTAGGTCAAAATTGTGAAGTATTCACTCCTAATGATATCCTAGTGCTAACATATAAAAAACCTAAGTACAAGTTGAAAGAATCTCCTCCAGCCAAATATATACATATATTTTAAATGTCATTTTAAAATTGCAAACATCTTAAATGATTATAAACTCCAGAATTCGCTTTCATTTTACAAAAAGAAAAAACATTAACAAGTGTAGAAATCACATTTAAGGTCACACAAAAGGCCTACCCAGAAACATAAGCAGAAAATATAACAAGTTCTTACATTATATAGTCTTTGAGATGTTTAGTGTTATCATTTTCATGCCTTATATTATTTCAGATTTTTGAGAATAGATAAAATACACACTTAACAGACTGGAAATAACCAAAAGATACTTGCAATTTAATTCAACATTAACACTCTTACTATTATTGAATTTATTTTTTATTTGCTTCATTAGCCTTAAAATATTTTCCCAGTTAATGATCCATTCTCTATTTCATCACATTTTGGATCAACACCAAAGAAATAATGTATGATTTTTTTTTAAGAAAATGCATGCTTTACCTTAGTAATAGTATGCAATTGTCATTTTGCTGAAATATTGCATTAGAGATGGGAATGTCAAGAAGTGTAGTTCTTGTATTTACAAATTAAAACCGTGCCAACCATTGCTGTCAGAACATACTTTCAAGAGACAGCAATGAAACTTTATATCACAAAGGTCACTCAGAGATGAAAAATGTCACAAAATTAAGTACATTCAGAGAAGACCAGATAATAGAGAATATCCTTTTCAAAGCTAAATGATAGATTGCAAGAATGGTAAAGTAGAGCACATGACAGATAGAAAGTGAAATCAAGACAGGCAAAAAAATAAAATTGAAAGGTAATACAATATAAGTGAAGCTGTAGAAATCATAAAAGCAATTCTTGGAAACAAGACTGGAACTTCTGAATAAAATAAAATTTATTCAGCAAATTCAGATGGCAAGCTTCAGAAAAATAACCAGGAGAATGGCATCAGAGGTGATCACAAGATTCTTGACGAATACATTTTTTAAAACTGCCATGTGTTTTCATATGAACATATTCATATGAATAATTTAACAGCAATGCCAAGATATATGGAACGAGTATTATCAGTGAAATGTTAATGCCTGAGACAAGAAATTGTGGGGTTTTGGGTGGCTGTAAAGGTCTGGTTTAAAAATACTTATAGCATTTAATCTGCGCCCATAAAGACGGGACAAGATCTTTCTAATTCCCACAGTATTAATAAAGATGAAAACTTGATAATGTTTGGGAACTCTCTAGTAGATTTCATTTAGTATACTCTTTGGCAGGCACAATCTGTCTAATACTCTCAGAGCTGTATTTGCAGACTAGTATGGATAATATGGATAATCATTATTTTTTAATATTCTGCCTTCCATTGATGAGCTCATCAAAGTGATCCTTTTGCACTGAAATGTTATGACGCCATTAAAATATTACGGATAATCATTAGTTAATTTTATTCATTTTGCCCTTGGAAAATGCATATGGAATGGTACATGAAGGCAGATTGATTGGACTGCTGAGAAACCTGGCCAAAACAGGAAATAGACAAAGGATGTCAGTATCCTTGGATGACATTTGGTGCACTTAGAAAAGAAATCTCTGTTCACCATGTTAAACCCAACTCTGTTCACCGTGCTAGGCTTTCTTATGACATACTCTTGATGGACAAACACAAAAACGACAGGATTCTAAAAGCTTATTAAGGATAACCATGCCTTTACAATCATAGCTGTAACCTGCAGCTTTCCTCCAAATTTGTTTCTTTCACTTATGTGACACTATTGAGGAAATCTGGAAAGAGAAAACACAAGTGCACCAAGTACAAAAATACAGACAGTGTCTCTCTTAGATCTATGACACTGTAATCATTTTCTCCTTTTCTCTGTCTTAGAGTCTTCTATCAACATTGAACAAAGAGACCACAAGGAAGAATGAAAGATATTATTAACCTTTTTCCTGTCACATCTTCATTCACTATAGCATTTTGTTTTAGCAATATGGATACAAGGCTGAACTTCTATGGTTGTAAAGTGTGTACAACAAAGATAAATCTGATTCTGTGACAGCAACCCAGTGATGATGAAATCAGGAATGGTGAAGGCACATTATTGTCATATTACCTGTGTTAGGTACAGTTATGTACAAATTTCAGTTTGTTTCAGTTAAATGCTACAGAATATTTTACCAATTCTCTACTACCTTTGCTAGTTCTTAGATTTATAAAAGATACATTTTATAAACTCATTTCACACCCCAAAAGTACTCTAATGAGTAATCATTTGCACTAAAAGCAATCATTTGCACTAAAAGCATGTGATTCATTTACACACATTAATTTACACAATTTACACATTTTGAGTTGGATGTCATTGACAGGAGGAGAAGAAAAAGTACAAAGGAAAAAAAAAATCCATCGATCTACATCTTTGCCTCCAGGAATCCTCAACTCTAATGAGCATGTGTTTAAGATTCTGTTCTTTCTAAATAGGAAACCAATCATATAGCAACAGGGTTTGGAGGTGTGTATGACTTTAAGAGAAAATTTCATCAAGGTCTAGATAGTGAAAAATCATAGGATGTTTATCTTACATGTCCACCTAAAACTTATTCACAGGACCAAGCTTTATCAGGGGACGTGCCTTAAGAATGTTCTGGGGTGCATTAAGAAGAGCGTTTCCAGCAGGTCGAGAGAACACATCCGGAGACTGTGTTCCCCAGTACATGAGGGATGTGGAGCTGCTGGAGAGAGTCCAGTGCAAGGCTACTAGGATGATCAGGGCCTGGAACATCTGCCCTATGAGCAAAGGCTGAGAGAGCTGGGCCTGTTCAGCCTGGAGAAGAAAAGGCTGAGGGGGGACCTGGTCAGTGTCTATAAATACCTCAAGGGAGGCAGTGAGGAGGAGGGGGCCGGCCTCTTTTCAGTGGTGGCCAGCGATAGGACTAGAGGAAACAGACACAAGCTGAGGCACCAAAAGTTCCACAGGAACTTAAGAAAACATTTCTTTACAGTGAGGGTGACAGAGCTCTGGAACAGGTTGCCCAGAGAGGTTGTGGAGTCTCCTTCTTTGGAGATCTTTAAAACCCACTTGGATACAGCCCTGTGCCACGTGCTCTAGGTGACCCTGCGTGAGCAGGGGGTTGGACTAGATGATCTCTGAGGTCCCTTCCAACCTTAAGCATTCTATGATTCTATGAAAGTTCATTGTTCTTTTTT
>NW_020454616.1:191231-210557 GCF_003342845.1 Nothoprocta perdicaria
TAGGAATTGAAGTTACTCTAAACAGGTACAATTCTTCCCCTTTGTCCTATTTGAAATTGTGAAGTTTTGCCATTTCTCATCCTGTGAAAACTTCCGCAGTGTTTCAGAGGCTACTGGCCTTCAACTGCTTCAGCAAGCTCTGTAAGCATCATTGGGTGAATTTCTTCTACCTCACATGAACCTATGCAAGCGCTCTTTCACTTGTTCTTTCTACAACATAGCCTGATTTTTCTCTCTGGCACTGGGTTGTATTAACTATGTGATCAGAGTCAACCTTTTTAGGGAAAGTTTAAATATACTACCGTGCACTGATATACTTGTGTTGCCTTGTATTACAGCACATCAGTAAATAAGAAGCAAAAGAGCAGCAGCAGAGTAACCTCTTATCACACTGGTAGAATATGTTTCTCCTCTCTAATTTTAACTAATATTGTTTTACATTATGGTTTCCCAGTTTTGGAGTGATATATTTCTTACTGATAAAGGAAAATTCTATCTCTTTCCATGCCTGTCTTCCTTCTTACTTCTTGTTGTCTGCCTTTTACTGCAAAATACAGACCTTGCGTGATCTAATGAGATGAATGTTATAAAATGAGAATAGGAAACACTGTGCTTTTACTGAACCTATTTCTACCCTGGTCAAAAGAGTTTATTTGCATCTGGAATTCCTCACAGTCTAGAAATAAATGCCTCATAAAAAATTACTTAATTTAGCTAATAATATTTGAATCCAGTCATTCTTCATTTTCCATAAAACTAGAATAGGCTAAGAGTAATTCATTTTTTTTACAAGTACTAATGAATAAAATAAATGTGTAATTTCCAATACTTATGGCATGAAAAATTGTCCACTTAAAGCAAGTAAAAAATGTGTCACTTTTATTTTTATAGCATGTCCTTCAAAAGAGATATTAAAGCTCTGTTTACTTTATCCCATGCTTACTCTATAGAAAATTGTAGATTAATTTTCCCTTAGAGAAGCCATATAGTATTTCAACCCTGAATGAAAATATTGCCTTAGAAAGAATCATTCAGGTACATGTATAAATTCTTCACTAATAAGAAATAGGTATTTATGCACTTCACACATGGCATATACATGGTACCTGAATGATTCTTTCTAAGGCAATATTTTCATTCAGGGTTGAAATAAAATTTCACTGGTGCTATACTCTTTCCTTTCTCTTCTGTTTTCAAAGCTTAAGCAAATCTCTATTTGTTCATGGAAATGACAAAGGAATTGATTTTATCTTTTCAAAAATGAAAGAGGCAAATAGGAAGACTGCATTATTTACAAAAATGTGACTTACTGAAAACCAGATCCCTCTTGGCATACCTGCATGCAAACACCTTCTATAAATAATGCATCCACTGATTGTGTTGGTGCACTGGGGAGATAGAAGAAGATACAAAAACTCAGAAAATAGGTAGTTTAATAGTTGTATCAAAAGTTGTATCAAAGAAGCAAATCTACCTTAGTTTTGCTGACCTCCATGAACCAGGACATGAACTGCTTTGATTTATCACAAAATTGGAGCTTGCATCTAGAAATATACATGTGAGATCATTTACTTAACCACCATAATCTTTAGGGAACCAGATCCTGATGTGATTTGCCGATATGTGCTAAAGGCACGTCATGTCTCCTGGATATTTTACAAATATATTTCCAGGATACTTTAAAAATATTGTCAGGCTATAAATTGCCCGTGCTTTGTTCAAGCTGCCTAACTGAACAGTCCTTAGGGAAAGTGTGATAATAGCGTAACTCACCAGATTAGCAGATACTTTCCATCAGGTCTTTGCGTAAATGTGACTCTTCAGAATAAAATAAATTGGCTATGCTAGTTTTGGAGAGCAAGTAATGTTACTTAGTTTTGAATTTAATTAGCAACTACCATAATACTCCTCTTTGTCTTCTCCTCTTTGGTAGACAGAAAGAGGCATAAGAAATGGCAGGCAGATAGGCAGGTAAAGATAACACCTAAAACCAGCACTTTCATTGGTATGAGTGGTTTCAGCCTTAGAGAATGATGGAGAGTGCCACAAATTCAGGTATCTCTATATCTGAGTACAGAGAGAAACAGTAACTTGTGTCAACTGCCCTACCAAGCTCGACACATTTCTGGGTTGTAGATGCCAAACTACCATAATTTTTAGGTGCAATATCCCTTTGGTAGCAGCATTTTTACTTCTGTTACAAGTTAGAATATAACTTGTTTCAGCTCCACTAATCAATGACCCATTACCTTCTTCCAAGTAAGCCTCATTACTGCATCTGTGCTTTTGAGACAAATTATTTAAATAGAAAACTGTTAGTAAAACATTAAATTTATGTGACTACTTGCTACAGCTCTCCAGTGTTTTCACAAAAACACAGAATGGTTGAGGTTGGAAGGGACCTCTAGAAATCATGTAGTCCAACCCCTCTTTTCAAGTAGGAACACTTAAAGCATGTTCACACATATCTTTATATTAAATATTGAGAATACCTATTTGATACTTTCAGAATTCCAAGCAACAAAAATCACACAGGACACAGTGAAACAGCTTTTATAAAGGAGGCAGGATAACAGGATTGAAAAATATCAGAAAGTTTAGATCATATTATAATTTTCAAACAGTTGCGAAAAACAACCCAAAAAGCACATATTCAGTATTTTTAGTTATATACTAAGAGACCATATAATAGTATTTCTTATTAGAGATGCCCATAGTACCTCATCTTCTGTCATAGGCTAACTGCACATACTAATTTCTAAAACAGGAACCAATGGAGGCTAACCGCTAGCTACTGGAAGATATGAAACTATTTGCACAGATGAACAATACTATGTGCAATAGTATACTCGCATATTTATCTTTCAGGCATGAAGACATGATAGCTATAGAATTCTATCTAGCTCTAATTAATTAGGGCCCTAAAATGCCATAACAAATTACCATCAACATATCGGAAAGCATTTTAGAAAGATATTTCTAAATTGCCCAATTAATGCAGGAATGCAGTGATAATTCTCCGTATTTATTCTCAGATTTGTTACTACAGCATGCACTATACCTAAAATGAACTAAGAAATTATTTTTATTCTTAAAGTATTATTATTTTATTTTATTCTTAAAGTTACACATATACCGCAAGCAGAACATAGAAGAATCTAAACTAGTCAGTAGGAAATGGTGAGAAATTCAGTTCCCAGCTATCCTGGCTACCAACACAGTTCCTGGACACTTTGGATATGAAGTCAAATAACCTCTTGTTTCACAATCTGTGAACTCAAAGATTTTGCACATTTGACTGATCTGTGACCTACTTCAACAATAAAATGGAGATTCTTTTCCAGTCAGCCTCACAGAGTATGCTGATTATGCTTCCAGCATCTCAAGAGTTGTATGAACCCAACACATGCTGAGACACTTTTTTTTGTCCAAGAGTTCCCAACACTATGCTAAAGTTCAGTCAAGACACTTAAAACTAAGCTAAGCTTAACTTAAAAGGGTTGGTAAAATCTGTCATCTGAGTTGGGAAAAACAGCTAAATAAATACACATTATGTCTTTTAACTCTTTCATAGAATTCACTACTCCTTTTAGAACAGCACCATTTATTTGCATGTAAATTGCCTCTCCATATCCTGAGCAACTGCTTTTTAATTCCACTTTTTTTTTTTTTAAACTTGTGAATGGCTTTGTAAAAATATTCCAAAGAGAGTTATTTAAAAAGTAGAGAAAAGATGATGTTCTATTACAAATGAAATCAGGAGTCCTGCCTGTGGACAAGGAAATCAAGAGTATGCTCTGTGGAAATGAAGCATACAAGCAGTTCTTACTCTCTCTTCTACATATCTGTTGTACTCATCTACCTCAGATTTCATCTCTTGTCCTCCAAATGTGTTCCACCTTTGCATGTGGAAAAACTACATTTGTTGCTCTTGCACCACTTTAGAGAAGAAAGCATTGCTCAGGGCACTAGCTGTGATATAGTAGAAAAAAAGAAGGTTCCTAATGCTTCACTTGAAACAAAAACAGTAGCTTACACTTGCAATATATTGCAGTGTGCCCCCTCTGCCAATTTGATGATGCTTATTATTAAACGTACCCTGAATCAGAAGTATGTAAATTCATCAAAGGAAAACATTGTATTTAATTCTTCTGGACCTCTCTAGGAGGCTATCACGCTATGGCAGATTTTTATTGACATATGCGGTGTGCAAATATTGTGCTTTTGCAAACAGTTGTGAGCTCTCAAGAGAGTAGGGCAAAAATACGTCCTTGCTTCCTCCTTCCCTGAAGACTTCCTCATGACCTTAAGCTCCTGATCAAATTTTCTATGCCTTTAACAGAGAGACTCTCTCTGAAGATATCTGTATATTGGAGAAGGATGTCCCTTCCAGAGTTCTTCATCTCATGCATGTCCCCCATGAATAACTTTTCTTTCCAGAGTCAGTATTTAACTTGAAGGCTGATTCATGATGAGAGATCATAGAATCATAGAATCATAGAATGCTGAAGGTTGGAAGGGACCTCAGAGGTCATCGAGTCCAACCCCCCTGCTCACACAGGGTCACCTAGAGCACGTGGCACAGGGCTGCATCCAAGCGGGTTTTAAAGATCTCCAAAGAAGGAGACTCCACAACCTCTCTGGGCAGCCTGTTCCAGTGCTTTGTCACCCTCACAGTGAAGAAATGCTTCCTTAAGTTCCTGTGGAACTTCCGATGCTTCAGTTTGAAGCCATTTCCTTGAGTCCTATCACTGTCCACCACTGAAAAGAGGACGCCCCCCTCCTCCTCACTGCCTCCCTTGAGGCTGATCAGGTCCCCCCTCAGCCTTCTCTTCTCCAGGCTGAACAGACCCAGCTCTCTCAGCCTCTGCTCATAGGGCAGATGTTCCAGGCCTCTGATCATCCTCGTAGCCCTGCGCTGGACTCTCTCCAGCAGCTCCACATCCCTCTTGTACTGGGGAGCCCAGAACTGGACGCAGTACTCCAGATGTGGCCTCACCAGGGCTGAGTAGAGGGGGATGATCACTTCCCTCGACCTGCTGGAGACGCTTTTCTTAATGCACCCCAGGATCCCGTTGGCCTTCTTGGCCACCAGGGCACACTGCTGCTGTAAGTTCTGCTTTCCAGTGACTGAGGTCCTCTAACTATGGAAAGAAAAAAAAAAAATGAATGTCTTGGGGTACTGATATCTTTCATCTTTGGAAATAACCATAGGATAGAGCATTTTTTTGTTATTTGTTAATACCAAAATGTACATTTCTATAGACTTTTATGTTAAGATGTAAAACAGTGGCACCAAGCAAATCTAATTCCTTAAAGAGAAGCAGTATTTTTTTTTATCAAGTCTGTCTCATGTTTATATTCCTCAACCCACTTTGCTGAGCAAGAAGAGATCAGCTAATTCTTTTGTCCCAGCTTGCTACACAGCCATACTAATTGGATTTTTCCAAAAAGGATTTATAGGGCACAATTAAAATGAAATATACTTGCTAACACCTCTAACTAGGTTCGCTTTAAAAACAAATTTACATGCACATATTGCACATTGTAAAGCAGATAGCATACATTGTTCAGGGTCTAAACTAGATGGAGGAAAAAAAATAAGAGAAGATCAGTAACTTAAATCTAAAATCCAGTTGCCTTTTGTTTTTTCCAGTCAAACAGTAATGCAAATATTTTTTTTCCATAAACTAGATACCTCTTAGCCATCAGATGGTAGTTTGGCTCTAAATAAAGCATTGATAGTATTAAAAATAAACCAACCGTAAAAAAAAATAAAAAACAAAAACAAATGATAGTCAGTTCTAACTGTCAATCTTACACACTTAATGAGAAACTCTGCTCAATTTAATGAATCCTAGTGCTTCAGTCTAGCATCACTTTAAGTAGAACTTGCATGCACAACTATATAGTGTCAATTTGGGGCTACACTATGGCAGCACTTCTAAAGGGAGAACTTCATTTTCTGAACTATTAACCGTATAAGCAATTGTTACTAATTTACTTTGAGAACCGAGTGTGAAAATGTATGTGCACATGACTGACTTGGTTAGACAGCTTGAAAATGTTTAATCAGGACTGAATAATTATGTGTCTACAGTAGTAGGTAAACTACTAACATTCAAAAGAAAAAAAATATGTATATTACTTCACCAGTATGTCAGGGGTAAAAGAAAAATCAAAGTCTAATTGGTCTGTAGTTGAAGATAAACTAATTTTGCTGTGAACTGACTAGTTGAAATTTTGGGGGATTCATTTCTTGGCACTTGACCTTTGATTATTAAGTCTGATAAAACCTGAGAAGTGGAACCCATACTCACAATGCGTATTTCATGGCGAGGTAAAGAGGATTAAAAAAGAAAATACTCTGTTAAAGCTGCTATTTGACATCAAATCTAGGTTGCTTACTACAAGCCCTAGGTCAAGACTGTTCACTCATAAGGACTTAAAGTTATCTCAAAGATACATCTGCAAAAGACTCTGATTTTAGGAAATCCTCTAACAGACTGACCTTAAAATTCTGCAAATTAGTTTAACGACAGTACTTAGAACACTAAGTTTGATGATCAAATTCACTCAAAATGGACTGCTATAAACAAGGCCAAATCTCTTCCCCATCCACTCTGCGGATCAATATGTGAGGGCATTCCCTCGCACAAATCCAACTTTAGGCTTTTGCAGTGAACTCTAGCCTAAGATCCCTCTATGTGGGCTTGAGAACCATCTAGGGTAAAGACAAGCTGAAGAATTTGGGTTGTGTCATATACCAAAAACAAGGAGTGGAACAAATGAGCCAGACAAGTTTGGAGAGTTGGAACTCTCAAAATGCCAGACTGAGGCACAGACCAACACAAAAGAAGGGATGGAGTATTTGCACCCGGTGTCACTCAACAAGGACAATAATAAATTTATGAAAGGCTGAGGAACTATCCATCCAGTACAAATGACAAGCCTTTGTCACCCAGCCAAAGCTGCTAGGCCTTGGACAATGCTGCCACCTGCTGATTCATTACACTCCTCCAAGATTTATTGCAAGGCTGTTTGCTTTCCCCTTCTTATCGTTTCCAAAGACAGATTAAACTGTTTTGTTTTCATCAACTGAAAAAAAAAAAAAAAAAAAAAAAAAGCGCTATTCATTTGGATTATAACACTTTATGTCTCAGGTCTACTTGGGCCACTGTGACATTTTCTGCTCTGCTGAGAATCCCTTATCCTGTATGCAACTGAAATACCACTCATGGGAAAGGCAGACATAAATATTGGACATCTACTATTTGTCCTCCTCTTCTGAATAGATCTTTCATTCCTAATATGTAAAGAGTTGCAGACCATAGTGTATCCCTTTTCAATGTGACACTTACTGCTAATTGTCAGAATGCTGAAAATAGATTTCCTTTTAAAAGTATCTCTCTCTCATATATATATACACACACACACACACACATCAAGCTTAATCAAAACTCTTGTAATTACAATGAATATTATTTATAAAATTTACATAGAGACATAAATGCACAGCAATGTGTGCATAAGTAAACAAATAGGAAAGTAGGACTAGTAAAAGAAAAAATAAAGCAAAAACCCAAAAGAGGAATATAACCTAACTATATTGAAGAAATATCCTGCCTATGAATATCTCTTTCTGTAACCTTCATAGAATACATCTAGTTCAGTCTAGAAAGTGGGAAAAAAACATAAACTTTGGCAATCCCTTTGTGGGCTATTAATTGCTCTGTATCTTCAGGTATCCAGTATACTAGTCAACTACAGGGAAGACAAACCAAATTAATGAATATGCTGTTTTGGCATCTTCTGCTGCTGCCCAACTGTGTGGAAGCGCAAAAAGCAGCCCAAAGTCTGTTACAGCAGTGTGTGTTCCTCAGAGCCTACAACTACATCCTGGATGTATAGGATACAAGAATGTGCCTGCATCCTTCCCAGGAGGGTGACAAGTACCACTAAGCCACAGCAGTAGCTCTCAGTTTAGCAGACCCTGAGAGAGGCCTTCCACTAACTCTCTACTGCTAAGAGTCTTGACTGTCTCCAGAGAGATGACTTTGCAGCAGATTCTGCAATAACTAGCTCATATTGTTTCCACATTGCCTTATCCCATTGTACATGTTTGTCCATATCTTCCGGTGATCTCTTGCAGAAGAAGGATGTAAAATGCCTTTCAAATTGTTATTTGAATAGGATAACTTATGGTTGGACTCTGAATTTTAACTTACCAACTAAGAAAATACTGATACTGAGCTCTTTGGCAGTTCTCCCCTGTAAGTACATAGCATTTTGTCAGTTCTAACTCTGGTTAGATAGCAGGTATTTGATAGAATAGGTCCTGAAACATGCTCCTCCCCAACAGACACAAGGACACACATACATTCTTTAGCAGTAATGTTAGTAAAAATATATTTTGGAGAAAATCATATAATCATAGAATCATAGAATGCCGAAGGTTGGAAGGGACCTCAGAGGTCATCGAGTCCAACCCCCCTGCTCACGCAGGGTCACCTAGAGCACGTGGCACAGGGCTGCATCCAAGCAGGTTTTAAAGATCTCCAAAGAAGGAGACTCCACAACCTCTCTGGGCAGCCTGTTCCAGTGCTTTGTCACCCTCACAGTGAAGAAATGCTTCCTTAAGTTCCTGTGGAACTTCCGATGCTTCAGTTTGAAGCCATTTCCTCAAGTCCTATCACTGTCCGTCACTGAAAAGAGGCCGCCCCCCTCCTCCTCACTGCCTCCCTTGAGGTATTTATACACGCTGATCAGGTCCCCCCTCAGCCTCCTCTTCTCCAGGCTGAACAGACCCAGCTCTCTCAGCCTTTGCTCATAGGGCAGATGTTCCAGGCCTCTGATCATCCTGGTAGCCCTGCGCTGGACTCTCTCCAGCAGCTCCACATCCCTCTTGTACTGTGGAGCCCAGAACTGGACGCAGTACTCCAGATGTGGCCTCACCAGGGCTGAGTAGAGGGGGATGATCACTTCCCTCGACCTGCTGGAGACGCTCTTCTTAATGCATCCCAGGATCCCGTTGGCCTTCTTGGCCACCAGGGCACACTGCTGCCTCATGGTCAACTTGTCGTCCACCATGACACCCAGGTCCCTCTCTGCGGAACTGCTCTCCAGCAGGTCCACGCCTAATCTGTACTGGTGTCCAGGGTTATTCCTCCCCAAGTGCAGGACCCTGCACTTGCCCTTGTTGAACCTCATGAGGTTTCTCACCGCCCAGTCCTCCAGTCTGTCCAGGTCCCTCTGGATGGCAGCACAGCCCTCAGGGCTATCAGCTACTCCACCCAGTTTGGTATCGTCGGCAAACTTGCTGAGGGAGCACTCCAGCCCTTCATCCAGGTCGTTAATGAATAAGTTGAACAGGACCGGAACAAGAACTGACCCCTGGGGGACACCACTAAGTACAGGCCTCCAGCTGGACTCCGCACCATTGACAACCACTCTCTGCACCCTGCCATCGAGCCAATTCCTAACCCACCTCCCTGTCCACACATCTATCCCACACCTTTGGAGCTTGCCCAGGAGGATGCTGTTAGGGACAGTGTCAAAAGCCTTGACCCTTCTCAAAATCCTGATTTTGTACGTGTGTGTGAAACTGTTCATGATGTTTGTATCTCAAAATTTCATTTAGCACAGCACTCTGCACTTCTCTTCAAATGCTTCTGAATTTTAATGTTCATAAACAGAATGTTATCATCATCACACTCGCTTGTGTTGCCATTACAACTAGCCTAGAGTCAGATCATTTTCTATTCCCAGGACCTGTAGAAGCCAATCCATCTTCAGGTGAAGATGGATTTCATTTCCAAATCAAATTTCCAAATCAAATTTCTTCATTTCCAAATCAGGAAATGAAAGCTCTTTTTTCACTGTGCAGTCAAATACTTGCTGCATCCTGGTACCAGGCATCAACTACAGTGGTCAGTCCTTGCTCATACCCTAGAAACAGTGGTCAGCCCTTGGTCAGACCCTAGAAGAAGCGTATAGTATTGGCAGCAGCATCTGTCCTCAGAGTGAAACCACTATCTCCAGCAAGCAGTCAGCCTAGCACAAGGCAGGCTTGTTGTGCTTAAGGTATCTATGCCTGAATTTTAATCATGAGAAAAGTGTGACTGAAGCAGAGCAAAAGACAGAGAGAGTGTTCCTTACTTGTGCCTTGAAGGACTTTCTGTAGCATTTTTCTGTTCTGCATCCCCAAATTCCTTACATACCTCAAGGAAAATTATTCTTAAGTTTAATCGTTATAACATAGAAGAAAAGTAACAATTAGCAGTGGACAAGCACAGCACTGATGGTTACCCTACGCATCTAAGGGTGTGCACTTAAAAAAAAATGCATACATTTATCTGCTCTTTACTAAAGTGTTGAGCAAATATTGCTTCCTTATGTATATGATCCTACAGATTGTATAGATCTGATTGCTCTTGAAAAAAGTAAAGTTCATACTTAATAGTTAATTGAACTATGGATCTGTTGTCACAAATGTAGGTCCCTACACTTCAGTTTCAGCACCAGTGTGTATGATTTAAAATCTAAATGCAATTCAACTTTGACAACTGAAAGTGTTCAAGAGAATCTTCTTATATCTTTATTGCTGATTTAAAAAACTGCCAAATTTTATAATTGAGACATTCAGAGACAGCACAAGTTTTATCTGCTTTAATAAAAAGACATTCTTCTGCCTGATTCTCATGATTTACAAAGGATCAAAAATCCTTTTAATAATTTAGTAATTTACAAAATACCCAAACCAAAATCTTTTTAATAATATTCATATTAATGAACAATATTCTTTCAAAAAATTGCTAATCAGTGGAATTCTCTAGAAAAAAAATCTGTGAAACATGAGGACCAGAGTAAATGAACAATGCTTTTGTGAGCCAGAAGTGCTTTATTTCCCAATTTCATCTTTTCAAAAAGAACTTTGCTACTATGAATTCTGAGTTGATGGTTTATTGTTATATGAAAACTTTCATGTAATTTTGAAAATGAAATGAAATTATATTTTACATAACTGCAAGTTGGATGGGAAACATACTTTTACTATAAAAAGAATGCAGCTTCTCAGAGATACAAGAAATGTCTTACAATGGACATACGACTTACCAACCCTCAGAGAATGTTCCTCAAGCTAAAAAAAATTAAGTGATTTTCACTTGCCAAAAATTCAAAGGTGTGTGTGGAGAAAGGGGTGGGGAGAGAGGATGGGGGGCGATGGAGAAATCCTAGTTTAGATTTACAAATCATTCAAGATTCCTCCTCAGCAAGAAGAAAGTATAAAAGCATTATTAAAAAAAAGAAAAAGAAAAAAAAGAAGAACAGAAAAAGGCAGTATTTATTGAGACTGACCAACCTTCTCTTTATTACCAGTTTTACACTATTTACACTATTACTCTCTCTGCTATATAAAACATCATACTTTGCAATGACAAAAAGGGAATAAGCTATATGAAAGTAACTGATTTTTGAAACTTGAGCTATCAAAAGAATG
The DNA here is from genome assembly GCF_003342845.1 of Nothoprocta perdicaria. Taxonomy (NCBI): domain Eukaryota; kingdom Metazoa; phylum Chordata; class Aves; order Tinamiformes; family Tinamidae; genus Nothoprocta; species Nothoprocta perdicaria. The sequence goes on from NW_020454616.1 coordinate 202,732, forward strand.
TAATTTTTAGTAGAATGAATGAGTGTATATGTTAGCCTCTTCTCCCACATTTTTTATTTAACTTATTTTTCAGAACTTCCCTTGGTCTCACATCCTTTGTCACTAGGTATCTGTGGAAGCTGAAGGATCCTGAGCCCTCTTTTGTTTCAACCATGGTATAATTAAGCTTTTTCTTTTCACTGTTCTTCCATGACCATATCTCTATATCTCCATATTTCTAGCTGGTAAGGCTAGAGGTATAGCTATATATCTCAGGTAAGGCTGCTGCAGCAGCAGCAGAGCTTAAAGAACCCCATAAGAGCAGGGTGATGCCATGCAAAACAAAAGGGTAATTTGTTGACAATCTTTCAATATGTGACCTCATACTTAAGCTGTGGCCAAGTTAAAGAACGACATGTGCTTTCAGAAATCATCTGTTTCTCATTCATTACTGACTTCCCAGACTCCCACAGGTGTTCACAGGATGTCAGGGCACTTGTGCATGTTAGAGTCTCTGTCTCCTCCCACCTACTGGAAAAGATTGTGGGTAGCAAGTTACCGAATAATTTAACTCTTTCAGAGCTTTATGAGCATACTATGACAATGTCTTATGAATGCTATTTGGATCACTACCCAATGTAGTAGTACCATAAAGTACCACACAAGGTTTGATTGAAACAGGTAAGTCCACTGAGCTATGAGGCTTCTATTATGCTGAAAGGAGCTTAGTAACAGGACTTAGTGGGGGCTGACTATAAAGGTCTGATCAAAGTGCTCACTGAGGGGTAGTACAAATATGAGCAAAATATGTTTTCCATAATTTCATATCACATTTTGCGTTTGCTTGGGATGAAAAGCAAGTTAATATTCTCTTTTCCTTAAAAATATTTTTTTTAATTCTATCCTAAACATTAAGTATTTGAGACTGAAAGTCAAAGTAGCAGGACAGTTACAGAGAATACTAAAACGACATTGTCCCATAGCTCTGATTAGAACAGGCATTATATTAGGAAGCACAATACCTTTAGCTAAGATGAAAATTGCTTATTTTCTGCAACATCTATTAGAAAAATAGTCACATCTTAGGGGAGATTTATGTACTAATCAGTAAAAAATATAATAAGCCCATTTCAAAAACAAAATGAAAAAAAAAAGTTATTTTTGTTTGCCAGGAATCAAATCTAGGGAGAATTAACTACTATCAAAGATGTTCTTGCTTTGCAACATACACTGTGATTCTACAAACTTTCAAAATGTACAGAAAAAGAAGAGTGGGAGAAATATTATTAAATGATGTATTAAATGAATTTGTTGAAATATACTGATTAGGTCTGTATTAAAGTGAAGTTGTTAAATATCCCTGAATTCGTACTTTTTTATTTATAGATGAGTAATATTCCATTTAACTTCTTCTTTGAATCCCACTACTTTCCATTAAACAATCATAACATGTCTTCTCTTTCTTTTGACCTTGGTATTTAACATATAAACTTTCAAAATGCTACTCTCAGACCTCTGGAAAGAAATATGATATGGACACAATTAGTGACATAAAGATGAAGGAGACAAAGGGTATCTAAATATAAAGATATTTCCTAAAAAAACTATTCCTGAAAAGGAGACACTGTTATTGGAGATTAGACAGTTTAAAGTAAAAAGACATCTGACATTTGCATTGATGCAGTAGCAGTGTAGCTGTGACTTATAGTAGGTGTAATTAGAGCACTCACTCTACAGAGGAAGAAAGACCTGTCATTCTGCAGCAAAGCCCTGAGCAAGGCAGAAAAACTAAAAAATGTCTTATCCTTAAATTACAACTCTTAAAAAAAAAAAATTGATTGAGGTGGATTATATAGTGTGTTAGTATCTGAACCTTTCTCTACTTCTCTGTTAGCTCTCTACTAACTCTGTTAGTTCTCTGTTAATATTATTACAGCAAGTTATTACATATTTTCTACAGTCCAGAAGACAGCTCAAGATTTATCTACTTCAGTAAATGTACTTATAGGATTATTTTGGAAAAGCATGATGTATACAGACTCTTTCTAATAGAATAAAACCCTCAAGATACTTATTAATAAACAGATTAATTTGGCTTGTGTAAGTGCACTGTGTCATTGGATTCAGAAGGTAGGTAAATATCAAAAGCATGGGACATCATTTTCTTCTTGTCCTTTCTTTCTTTCAGGAAAATGTACTACCAGTTAAATCCAGAAACTTATCAAACTCCTTCTTAGCTGAGCTGATTGGAGTTGTTAATTTGCATTTCATTTTCCAGTCCCAAACAGGATAGAACTGAAAATAGCTTTGAATTTTCTCAAATATATGAAATGTAATCAGTTAGTCCTTGATTGTTATTAAGACATTCTTTGCACATACCACTGTTTTAAAAAAATCTTCTCATAATAAGGGTTCAGTGAAAAAAGATGAGATTCTCACTCCTACAGGACCAGAGACGATGCCCACAATGATGCTTTCCTCTTTTTCCACAACACTGTTGATCTTTCTATCACCTGCCCTTAGAGATCCACTGGAATTATTTTGTCATTATGGTAATTGCTGAGAGATATAGAAAGAGCAAAAGAAGATTTAATGTAGCTTCCTGAAATAGCTATCATTTTCTAGACTTCAAAATGAAAACTGAGACAGAAGATATGACAGTTTTATGAAAGGTTTTATGACTTCCATATATGGCTTCATAATCACTCTTAAAGCAAGCCATGAAGGTTTTGACATGTAGGAATCCCTAAAAATTGATGCTGTTTCAAAGCATCAAATAGTTTTCAAAGCATCAATAGTTTTCCAGGGAAATAAAAAACAATACTGAAAATTATTGGCGGTTTCTGTTTGTAACAATACCTTTGGCTACAGACAAAGCAAAAAAATGCATTTGAGTTTCCTTTGCCATTTTCAAGAAAAGCCATTACTTGAAATCTATGTCAGGAACTGAAGTAAAATGTACATAAGCAAAAACAGCGCAAAATAATGGGAAAAAAAAAAGAGCCATTTGCCTAGTTATCAAGTTACAATTGCCATGGAACAAGGCACAGGCTCTTCAAAAAAGGCCTTCTGAATAGCTTTCCTACTCCTGTTGAATAGGCATTGTATTAAACTTGATCATCATTTGAACTACTTATGAATAATTGATTTAGGAATAATTTCACTGGCAAAAATCTCCAAGTTCAATTTGCTATGGTTTGGGGAATATTCTTTTATCAATTTGTAACAATGATAATTGACAGGAATCCAGACTTTGGAACCCTTAGAATAAATTGAACATCACAAACTCAAATACAGTCAATCAACATAATCTAAAAGAGTGTCCTCCATAGATTACCTAACAAAGATCAATCATAATCACAGATCCCTCGACCATTTCTCTTCTCCCTTGATTATTAAAACAGATGGGATTTTTCAGTATGTCTAAAGATTAATGAATCAGAGTTCTCATAGATTGAAACAGGAACTAAATTTCCTAATTTAGAACAAGCAGTTCTTCAGAAGAATCCCTACCAATAGTCTTTTCCCTCACATATATTTTGTCAATGGAGTTCCATTTAGAATATCCTTATTGATCACAATAACAGAAGAATACGTACAAGCTGCAAAATATTTAGCACTTCCACAATTCCTTACAGGAGTGCCTACAGTTATAGTGCAAGAGGAAAAAAAAAAACAGTGACAGTCCTGAATGTGATATACTGTCTACTAAATACTTTTTATTTTTTAATTATCATTCATCTTGTTGCTGGAATTGATGAGTGACTATTACTTAGGTAGACATTTAACATGGTATCAGTTGTGGACATGCAGACAGTTGTATATGCCATGTATTCCTAGACAGAATGTCTACAGTATACTGGGATGATTAGGCACATTTAACTCACTGTGTTAGCTAAAAACAATGCTGAGATATTATGAGATCACTGGGTTACATGCATCTCTATGATTACTGGAAGCCTAGAATTTTTCAGGCAATACAGTTTAACTTAAGCGGATTGGGATAAAGCTTCACCTTCCTCTCATCAAAAGGCTATTTTATTGCTTTCATGTACATATATTTTTATGTAAAAATGTGTCCTTACTCTGCTCAACAGTAACACAATGAAAGTAACATGCAAATTCAGAATAAAGAGGCAAGGAGGAGAAGGGTCAGCAATACAGAAACTGGTAACAACATGGCACATTGGGTATGATCAAGAAGCATAGTCCACGGTACATGAGGTGACATGCTGTAGGCTATTATGCTTTCTTTTATCCCAAAGATACAATAGATTCAATGGTTATAGTAGTAACACACTTCTTTTCATTAGAACTCTCCCATAATAATCAACATAGTAGTTGGCATAGAACACCTGAGCAAAAGTTTGGCTACAAAACTCTGACTTTTTCAAAATTTATTTCAAACAAAGAATTAAATTCTGAAGGAGAATTAATAATCGAATATATATAATCACAGAATCACACAATATTCAAGGTTGGAAGGGACCTCTAGAGATCCTTCCCACTCAAGCATGCACACCTAGAGCATGTGGCACAGGGTGGCATCAAGGCGGGTTTTGAAGACCTCCAGAGAAGGAGGCTCCACAACCTCCCTGGGCAGCCTGATCCACTGCTCTGTCACCCTCACAGTAAAGAAGTTCTTCCTCACCTGGAGATGGAACTTCCTGTGCTTCAACTTATGCCCATTTCCCCTTGTCCTATCACTAGCCACCAATGAGAAGAGCGTATCCCCTTCTTCCGTGCATTCTCCCTTCATGAACTTATACATGTTAATCAGATCCCCTCTCAGCCTTCTCTTCTCCAGAGAAAACAGGCCCAACTTGCTCAGTCTCTCCTCATACGAGAGATGTTCCATTCCCTTAATCATCTTAGTTGCTCTCTGCTGGACCCCGTCTAGGAGCTCCACATCCCTCTTATACTGGGGAGCCCAGAACTGCACACAGTATTCCAGGTCTTATACTGGGGAGCCCAGAACCGCACACAGTATTCCAAATAATATATTATTTTTCCATGCAGCTTTTGTACTTCTGTAAGGATGGCTGATTCTAGCTAATTCTTTGAGTTCCCCACATGGTCTTATCAAAGAAACTGATGACTACTAACAGTTTTAATTATCTCAGTTGATTATTCATAAATAGGCCTGATACATAACACTGCCAAATATTTGAAAAATTACTCTGCTCCAAACATCTTTTCTGCCTTTTTAGGACAAGGAAAATGAAATTTGTCCTTGAATAGTTCAAGGAAGCCTAAAAGATTTGACATCAGAACACTGTTTCTCCCTTCCTGTTTCTGTTTTCAGGAAAGAGGGCTACTGGGAATGAGGGAATTGCAACAATGGATACCTTTTGTACATGCTTTCCTTTCCAAATCAGCTTGGTAATTACCTAAGTAGGCTATCTCTTTTCTTCTGAGGATTGATGAGTCTCTTCACGTTTCAGGAGAAGGATGAAACAGCTCAAAAGAAAGGTTCTAATGGTCCAGCTTCATGAAAGCCATACGACCTCGCAACAAAAGAAACAGTGACTGAGGAGGAAACCTCTGCAGAGAGGTGACTGCATCTTACAAGAAGCAGATTTTTCTGTCTGACCATGTCTGATGATAGGCAAAGAAGCAAATCTCAAGTGAATTATATGGTAAGAATGTCTCCTGGTCTCAGCCAGGATCTTCGGACCAGGGCAGCACCTTGTAGATAACTCTAACAAGGCTCCATAAACCTCTACCATGAAGACAGAGTGCTCAAATACAGCTCAAAAAGAACAATGGAATTGCAAGGGCCACAGTAAGCTGGCCAGGTTTTGCCCAGACTATGTGGTGTGAAGAGTGAGTAATGCTTTCATAACAGCTGTTCCTCCACAACGCTAAGTGCAGTAGGTAAGTATTCTGCTTCCTGCTTCTTTGTATGATCACACAGCAATTTTACAAACAAAATCAATGTGCATGTCAGCAACTATATTTCTTTTCCTTTCACATTTCATCTGCGTTGTCACAGTCTGTTCTGTAAGAATCCACAAGAACCCAGTTTAGTAGAACACTGAGGTATGTTGACCCTGGAAACCACTCAGCTTTGTTCTCAAAGGGGCAGTGCAGCAAGTTGGGCTCTCCTTTCCTGACACCTCCTAGGGAAGTATCTTTCTGTGAGTCTGATGAAGCAAAATAGATTTCCTATTTACTTCTGAGAGAGGAAAAAGTAGAACTGAACAATTCAAGTTACAAGACTATATTTAGGGTATAATATGAACTGACATGGAACACCAGAAGACTTGGATTATAGGGTTATCTGTCCCTTTTTTGTGGGTGACCTTGAAAATGCTTAGAGAAAGTGAGAGAGAAAAGCAATTACATTTTTGAAATTACACACCACTGTTCTCATTCATCTTGATAAGCACTTTTAAGAAAACCAAAAAAAAAAAAAAAAAAAAAAAAAGCTAGAATATTGCTTTTATAAGAGTTAGAGAGACCTTGGCTCTGCAGAGTCACTTTTAAAATAATTTTAGATGTACAAAGATGAATTTTATTTCCTTCTTGTTGCTAAAGTGGCTAATACCAAAATAATAATAATAAAAAAAAGTTATATAGTGAGGCCTTCAGAAAAAAAAAAAAAGTGTGGGGATTTTTTTTCTTGTTCTGAAAGGTATATAGCAACATATTTTATATTTTGTGGTCATCCTTTCTTATAATAATCTGTATTTCTCCTTTGTACAAACAAAAGACATATGATCTGAGTTATTCTTACCCATGCTGATTATGCTCTCTTATGTTAATTTAGAAATAGATCTCTTTCCCTTTTTTATTTTTATTATTTTCTTGCATTACCAATTAGGCGAGGTACTGCATAGTCTGTTATTCCCGCTGTGGGAGGGCTAGGAGTCAGAGTGAGTCAAGCATGAATTGTTAAAAACTGTAAATTCATCAGGACAGTTGACCTAGCCCACTGCAAGGCAACCAGTGTAAGTACTTTTCTGCTTGAATTATGAGAAGAATTGTGCTAGCTTTGAAATGCCAGAATCCATGCTGAGCTCAGTAAAAACTCTACAAGCTCATAGCTCCAGCCTCCGCTCTAACAGCAAGAGCAATAGGGGTTATATTTGGAAGCTCTTGGCAGTGAGATAGGGAAAGAAACTTCAAAAATCATTATGCTTCTCTTCTTAGGGCCCCCTTAGGAGTACTACTAGGAAGAATTCTGTCGACCTGCCACAGCTAATAGTCACTCAGCAACCCAGTGTAACCACAATTCCAGCATCAATGTGCTGCAGCTATTCAGTAGTACCATATCTGATGCTTGAGAGGGTGGAAAACATGATATGTGACAGCTGCTTATGAGTGATAGAGATAGTGAACAAAAAGCCTAATGGGTATGGGAATTTTCCTGCCCAGTGTATAAAAAAGAATAAGAAGGGGATGATGACTTTCCCTAGCATGGCTGCATTCTTCAGCAGGCACCGTCCTGTGTGCCAGACGGTCATCTTCAACAGCCCAACAATGTTCACATGCCACCTTTGAAGCTTTGGTTACTCTCACATAATCGGTGCTATATCACATACCAGATACCTTACAGTATGCTAAGAGGTTTTTATTACTTGGACAAGGGAGTAAGAGACCAACAGGCAGAAATCACAAAATGGTCAAATCAATATATATTCTTTTTACACCTTCCAATTGGTTCACAGGAGCAGGATTATCTTCTATTATAAAACCTTAATTTTTTAATAAAATGGAATCATAGAATCATAGAATCATAGAATGTCGAAGGTTGGAAGGGACCTCAGAGGTCATCGAGTCCAACCCCCCTGCTCATGCAGGGTCACCTAGAGCACGTGGCACAGGGCTGCATCCAAGCGGGT
>NW_020454616.1:212982-275027 GCF_003342845.1 Nothoprocta perdicaria
TCCACTCCCAGGTTGAGCTCCATGCATTCCAGTTGCTCTCTCACATACAGAGCAACTCCACCACCTCGCCTTCCCGGCCTGTCCTTCCTAAAGAGCACATAGCCCTCCATGACAGCGCTCCAGTCATTAGAGCTATCCCACCACGTTTCTCTGATTCCTATGAAATTGTGGTGCTGGGACCGCACACAGATCTCCAGTTCGTCCTGCTTATTCCGCATGCTTCGTGCATTGGTGTATAAGCATTTCAGGAAATACATATACTGGTGAAGAAACACATATGGCTTATCAAGATGTACTTGATAAGTACAGTTGTACATACAACTGTACGCTGGTTAATAATGCCTAAATTCAAATCAATTTAATTCCTGAGAAATGTGCATTATGAATCAGTTGTTTCATGTGAGCAGTATTTATACAGATTTGTCAGTATTACCAGGAGAGGAAAATAGACATCTATTACTCAGTGTTACTAAAATTTACACATAAGCAATCACTTCCCAAAAACTAGAACCATAGCCAGCAGAAATATAAATGATACTTATCCTGTAGGACTATTTTGTCTAATAGTCATAGAAATGGAAATGAAATTCTATCCAATGTTGATAGTAGGTTTTTCTTCTTCAGGGGCCAAGAGAATGAACTCAATTGCTCTGGATAAGTCGTACAACATATTTTTGTGCAACACATATTTTGGGACAAAAAACATTGCATCCTAAGGAATACCTTGGGGTTCATAAAGGTCAAATTAGTGGGCATTCCTTGATAATGCAGAAGTAGAATGCCTATTCCCTTTGACAATTTACATTAGATACATTCTCATCTCTCACATGTGTATACTGTATTATACTTATGTATTATACTTATTCTCCAGTATTCAGCATGACTGGACGATGAAATTTCCATCCATTTCCATCCATTTTGGACTATATGATCTCTAAAGGGCCCTTCCAACCTTAAGGATTCTATGATCCATGGAGAAGTCTCTTAGGGTGAAAAACCGATTTCACTAGCTTCAAGAGAGACGTGATTTCCCATTTCTCCCATCTGTTAGTGATCAAACTGGTACAATTCCATTCAAGCAGAACTCGAATTAATAGAATTTTAAAGGACATGGTAACAACTCATAATGCTATGAACCATCCTACTAACTTATATTTTAAAGATATTTTGATTTATTAAGTTGTAAAAGAAGGTAAAATCTGAAGAGTTAAGAATTTTCTATCCAATTCTATCAGATTTTTTGAGAGGAATACTCTCAATTTTTGGTTGGATGAGCATACAGATCACTATTTTTTGAATCAACACTCATTCCTCTGCTGATCAACAATCATTCCTCTTCTGACTTTATGTTAGTGATATTATAGTTCTCCAAACATAGCATTTATTAAAAAGGCTACAAATACAAAATAAACTACATTGCATGTTTATATCTGTACATATATCCATATGATAAATTTAGGGATTTGTTTCCTTGAACGTATAACTCCCTCCCTCTTCCAAATGTTATGTCTGCATGACATGGCATATTCTATACTCTGTCTGAGGAAGGAAAATTTCAGTCTAAAAATGCTAGAGGAATAGGAATGAAATGTCACAGAATTGGCAAAAAATCAGTGATATATAGAATAAAAATATAATTTACTGACTAAACCTGAATCAAACAGATTGTTGAATGATTTCTACCTATGTAACAGGTATATATGTATGCTTTAAATGTGATACATATTGATTATATTAAGTTATAAAATGACCATTGCACCAAACTATTTAACTCCTTGAAAAAAAAATGGCCTTGGAATATTTTTCTCATGTGTCCGTGATTTAAAATATTACACAAAAGATACCTGTATTGTTGTCATGATTTAGGAAAAAATACAGTAGAATGTTTCATGTTATCAATTAGAAGAAGTGGGGAAAGGAAATGGGAGCAACATCTGGATGCACAACAGAATTTGTTACCTCGTTGTCCTTCTTTTGTGCAAGACAGAAAATGCCCAACACATACAACAGCCCTTCCTGCAGGAAGGCTGGCGGTCTGAAAAAAAAGTCATAGATGAACTGAGGTCTTCAAAACAATCTCTTTTAGAAATAGTTCTGTTATCTAAACAGGACTATGCTTTGCCTATGACCCCTACTCAGAACTTCAATGCAATTTGTCGGCTCTCCTTTCAGAGGAGTTTCTTATTCTTAAGCCAGCAGTGTATGAATGTAGTCTAACTGCATATCTATGTACCATTTGTATGCTTCAAATACTTCAAAGACACAAATAAATTCTTTTGCTTAGTGATGAAAAGGTATTAATTAAGCAGGGACTTGTTAGTTTAAGTTCCAATACGACTCATAAGTCAGTATTTGAGAAAAATTGAGATGCTTAACTGAGCAAGGACTTGACAGAATGTGAGTGACTCTAAACTTTCAAACACAGTGCAAGACAGTTGTTTCTGGCCATCAAAAATGCTTCCCTTAAGGCTATTATTTTCATAGGTTCACTACCTGTTTGTTGTTAGTGTAGGAGAGTGAAAGGGGGAGGATGCTAGAACCAAAAGACATGTAAGGGGGCTTAAATATAGTTCACCTACCTCTTCCCATGCCATCCTATTTCAGATTTTGAACATGTGACCTGCTCCCCATTCAATCATCTTGGACAGTTGCTTGGCCTAGGCCCAACTAATTGTTTCATATTTAAATCTATTTCTGAATTTTCCCACAACCTTGCCTAAAGTCATGCAACCTTCAGCAACATTTTGCTATTTTTTTGAAGGCAGTTAGTGCCTTTTTTAAGGCACTACTGAAAGACAGCCTGAACCATCTCATACTACCTAATGGAGATATATTAGTTCTTCAGGCTACCTCAAGTAATTAATTGGTAATAATTACTAATATTACTTATAGCATAAGTAATAAGTATACTTATAATAATTACTAGTAGTAATTTTCCTTGCATATCGGTCTCCATTACTCTGAAACAAAGCAGTCAACATTTTTCTCCTACTGTCACTTCTATGCATTTTTGCATAATCCCAGATGGTGTTATATCTGAATATCTATGTTATATCTAAAGCCCACACCTCATATTATCTTTCAGTATTTCTGCTTTAACATGTACCAACATAACAGGAGAAAAGAAGATGCTTCTTTTGTTGGTCAGTATGTTATGGTCAGTGAGAGGATATATTAGCAAAAACTCTGGGCAGATCCAGTGAAGCTATTGCAATTTTTTATACCTTTGTGCCTGCAAGTACACTGAAAGTATAACCATGGGTTCTAACACACATTTGATGTAGGATTAAAATAAGATAGCAGAAGTTACCATGCCTTTCTATCCATGGTACACTCACCTAATGCACCAATTTCTTGCATTGACCATCAGAAGTGGTGTTTTTTGGTGTTGCAACATTAACAGAAATGCTGATGTGAAAACTGGTGGTTCAGGAAAAAATCAGACTTCTCTGCCATAAGAAAAGCAACATCTGTCAGACAGGTGAAGTGGTTTCAGAGGCCATATAGCTTCAACTTTCCTACTGCTTTCCTACTCGTTGTTTATCTGAGTCTTGTAGCAACAATTTTACCCCAGAGTGAAAACGCAAGTATACTGTAGCCACAAAAATGACTCATTTAGTGCTGTTTCTCAAGTATTATCCTTCAAAAGTGTTACCGGTCATGCATATTTAAACTTCAGTCATTTGTGTTGAGTCTAACCTAACCTTTTGAGACCTGACTTTCTCCTCATCACTTTTAAGTTATTCTTCTAGATACTATTTAAAGCCCATCTGTGATTTGTAGCATTTCACATTTTCTTTGGTTTCCAAAGTCAGGCCCTAAATAAAGGCCAAAAAAGAAACTTCAGACAATTTAATCCTTCCTAGAAAGGGCTGTTAGCATTCAAAGATTACATTCCATCAAAAATAAAGGTTAACTCCAGCACGCCTTCTTTGAATGAATAACAAACACTCTATTATATCCTTTGATCATTTGAGCTTACCTGTAGGAAATTTTACACCTTTTTATTAAACTGTTGAATTGTCTTTCCTGTAAAAACTGGAGACACTCTTGGCAGGCTTAAAGTCATTAACACCTCTGAAGAATGCTCAGCAGAGCCTATAATGCTCTCATGTCTATGCATGTTAGTATAGCAAGTCTGTAGTTTCCTAACAAGCCAAGAACACTTTCCTCTTGAGATTTTTGCAGCAAATGGAAATGAATGAAATAATAACATATTGGCAAAATTTTCCCTGACACAAATGGGTGCAGTAGAATATATGATGACTATAAAAAAAAAAGGCACTAAATTAACAAATCTGCAAGATTACCATAACACATTTCTACAATAAATTATCAGCCAATTACTGTCAAAAATAAAAGTTTGGATTTTTTTTATTAGTGTCTGGCCAGTACATTTACCACTACCCATTATGAGAGACTGTCAATCTATTCATATAGCACACACTCATAAATTCTCACACAAATATATATACACACACTCTTTCTCTCCTTCCCCATATTTATACATACACACACACATACATACATATATATGTATATATATATGCATCAAAGTATGGCCTGTTAAAATAAGGTTATAGTTGAATACTGCTCTTCTTTTAAAGATTTTTTTAACTATTTATTTTATTTTAGAAGTAGAACCAACTATAAACATATTCTTTCTTATTGACAAAAAAAAAGCCTTTAAGGAATGTCTGGCAATGCAGACTGCTATTTGATTCTAATATCTTCAGCAGTGAACAGCTGAAAGTTATTTTTCCCCAGTTTCTGTAGGTCTTTACCTCCCTTTTATTCCTCCAGTTCTTTCACAAAGCTCAACTCTTCATACTGAAACAACATTTACTGAAAGACTAACATTAGTAAATGGATACATTCTGTCAGACACACATAGAACTGGGAGATGAGTCTCCATTTCTTCTCAAGTTGTGCTCTATATGATTTTTTTTTTACATGTTGCCTTGCTTTTGACTATAATATATAATATATTTTTTAATATATTTTACACTTCAAATTCTCAGACTACTACTGCTAAATAAATACTCCTATAGATAAAAGCATACTGCCAGACCATCACTGCAATACACATACAAAAAGAGTTTATCCACACGAATGCATGAGACAGTAGGAAACACAGTACAAACAGCTATCAAATCCTAATGGTGGTAGATTTTTTAATGAAGTTGTAACCTATAAAAAAGTACTTCACATAGTGCAAAATTCTCTATATTGTACCCTCAGCTAAAATAATTCCTCAAAATGAAATTTACATTCCTTGTATTTCACCTATGATTTTCTTAGAGAGCTCTTTGACTAATTCATATTTCACATCTTGGCCTATTAGAGATAACTACTCAGTGGAGGGTTTCAGTGAGCTTCTGGATCTTAATCCTGTTGTCTCAGTTAGTCTCTCTAATGATTACACAATTTGATTGCCTCAGAGGGAGGCAGAGAAGAATGGGGTAGAGGGATGGGAGTAGTTGTTTAGTCCCCATTAGCTTCTTATTATAGGAAAAACAAGATAGTGTCGTGTTGGCTGAGTTCACTGGGGAGGAAAACAACATGCCTTAGAATAGTTCTATACAGTCAAGATATTAGAAGGATTAAATGTAACCAAACCTTTTCTAAAACAGAAAGATGAGCAATATTCTTTTAAAGGCAAACACTGACTCCTCTGTGACTCATTTGTAAGACAGTCTACTAAGGCTATGAAAATCCGAGTAGGAAATAAACAGCTGCCTTTACCTATTTCTCTGTTGAATCACATTAAATGGATTTAAGATTGCTGAGTCGATTTTACTTTGTGCACTGAAGGTTTATGCATGTCCCCAACTCCCAAATCACCTGAGCAACAAAATCCAACTCATTTCTCTAAGTATGTATTTTCCTGCACATTGGAGTAACCAGAGAAAACAGATGAAAGGTACTTCACTTGGTAAACATTTTTCATTAGCATTTTTCTTCTAGGTTTTGAATGCTTTGAAGTTTTCATTCTTTGTAAAATTTTGAAAATGGCTTTGAGAATAATTCACGTGGAAAAAAAAATCATAGCAAACTTCATTTGAAAGAATATATTGTGCCAAAAAGAGCCCAGTAGACTTTTCATTTTTCTATTTTTGATCTTGTCTGAAGTTAACATGAAAATAGCTTATTATTTGCAGTGAAAATATGGAAAATACCTCTATTTTAAATGGCTGCATTTTCTGGGTGATAATTTCATCTTCTCCCTAATCATGCTGTTATCTAATGCAGGCAGCAGCTACACTTTGTCCAAAGAAGCTATTTTCATTCCATGCAAAAGCTCTGACCTCTAGCATTGGAAAGAATATGCATTACCAATCGCTCCTAAAAGTTCCAACATGATGATGGTTTTTATTGAGAACAAGAGATCTACCAGGGGAAAAGCCATGTTCTTATTTGCTTGTAATAATTGTTGGGCCCCTAATGAGATTGGGTACCATCTCTACCCATGATAATCAACAATCCCAAGTGCAGAGTTTGCAAAATAAATAGGCATGTCAGAGGAAGGAAGTGAATACTATAAATCTTACTATTTCATTTAACTCTAAGCTGTAGCTAAGTTAATATGAACAAGGGTAGACCAGATCTATTGGGGCATGTCGGAAATAATCATTTTTGGTTTCTATGCCAGTACATTACAGAAACCTTGATTTAACTTCCTGGGCTGCAAATCAGGTCTAAGCCAAGTTGTTGAACTTCTAACCCAACTTGCTGAACTTCTTTGAGAACTTGGAATGAATGACACTGGCAATGATTACATTATTGTTATACATAAATTGTTAGAATAGTGCCTAGGTTCAGATGAGAGAGACTGAAATCATTTTTTTCCATTGGAAATTTCTCCAGTGAGACAGGCCAGAGGAATGATGTTCACTATTGTTTTAATATTTGCCAAACTGCAGCTTTAATATTAATGGTTTATTAAGGTCATTCTGTTTCTTAACATTTTTCGTACCATCTTCTGTGATATTTATGCTAATTGCCAAGTGCTTTCAGTGAATTTCTAGCCTCAGTGATTAACTTCTACACATACAATTTAAAAAGTAGAACACTTAATTTAAACAGAATACACATAAAAGTTTTTTTTCCTCTCTCTTTTGCCGTACACTGATATTGTTATGCTTGTTATTGAAACAAAAATCTACTCACATTCAAAGTTTAATGTTACTCTGCTTTTCATGCAATGACTTCAATACTGGTTTATCTACTTATTGTGAGTGTCCTCACCAGAGTGTTTGTGGAGCATATCATTCGTGGAAAAAAAATCATAAATAGGGGTGTTGAATGGTAGGTACATATCTAGACCTAGATATGAGTGTTTGTATGTATACACACTGAATATCTTACAATTTTTTGAATTGTTCTGAAAATTTTAAAATTAAAAATCATCATTGTATACTCTTCCACTGTCTGCAATAAAGAATATACGTCTATCAAATATAATTCTATTCAGTGTTTATCATGAAATCATATATTCAAACAACAAAACCTTTTCAGAAAACTGTGACTCCTTTTAATTATTTATAGCAGGTGGATTAATAAATGCTCTGATACAACTTCTTTCTCATCCTCTTAATGAAATGTAGATCTTAATGAACTGTAGATTGCTATCTAGATCCTAAAACTGCAGCTTGCATGATACCTTTGTGGTGCATTAATCTTTTAACCCCTTCGGGCACAATGAACATCAATTACAAAGCACTGTTGCCCAGAGGTGAAATCTGTGAGCTGGAACTGAAAACTGACTGCAGCCAAGGCATCTCATGCAGCTCCTCAGCAATCCATCTTCTCCTGAGCGTGGGGGCAGCACTCCTTCAGAAAGCCATCAGCACATAATATGGTATTTGAGTGTATTTGTGGCTAGAACTAACTTGTCGCGGAAGAAAGAGCTCACAAATCATCCTGACCCTCCTGACCCCATACAATTTGCAGCTGAGGAGCAGAGCGTATTAAATAGAATCACAAGAAAGCTCCACATGAAAGGAGCAAAAGATGATTCTTAGAATTGCTCTGAATTTCTCAGAGAAAGTAAAAAAATTGCTCAAAGTGCCACCAAAATCAAAAGGGAATCTTGGTACTGCTTAAAGATGAGACAGGTCCATTCTCAGGAGTAAAAAAAAAAAAAGAAATGAAGTCAGCAGAAAAAAAACATGATATGAACTCCCTGTTATGAAGATTTCTTAGTAGTTCCAAATGTGTGTTTATAATCATTTGCCCTACCTAGCCTGCTGGCCCACCTTCACATCCATGGAAGTTATATTAGCTGTATGCCTCCTGTTTATGTTCTGCCAGTTGTTAAGTTTGTTCTTAAAGTGTATACAGATTAAGATAGCAAAAGTCTCACTATTTAGGAAATAGAAATCAAAAATGTACTGAATGGTTCTTGTGAACCTCAGTGAGCTTAAAGATAGATGGATCTGTTATCATAGCTTTAAGAATGTCTGTTTCTTCCTATTATAAGGGTAGCTGTTTATATCATGAATATATGTATGCTTCTCAAGCAGCTACCTGGAATTTCTAAGTGCTTGCCTTGATGATATGACATGAATTTCTTTGAAAGCTCACCAAAGTAGACAGTTCAAGTAAACTTTAAACACACTAAATAGGGACTTACTGACTAAATAAAGATAGCAATACAATGAAACGCATGGTAGAGTAAGACAGATACATGTCCTGAAGATCTTCATTGGTAGTTCCTCAGGCTGAAAAAAGTAAATGAGTTACATACTCCACAAGAATTTATTATTATCTGCTTTTTAATGCTCCCTTGCTATTTCTGTTAAAGCAATTTCAATGGAAGCTAATGAAGTCTGGACTGTCAGTGTTGTAGAATTAGGATGAACTATGTTGTAGGATGTTTCACCTTGTTTAAAACTAAGTAGAACAGATGTCCACTGTATCTTGGTAGGATGGGAGGAAACATCAGTAGAACAGACAGCATTCTTCGACCAAAACATTGTAGCTGCTTATTGAAATCAGAATATTTTATATACATTGAAAACTTGGCACAAAAACTTTAAGGGAACTGCCTTCATTATAATACTAAAAATCACGCCTAATGGTCAAAAAGACCCTTGCACAGGTGAAAACCCTTCCCCTGAGCATGGCAACAGTGGACAGGTTGAATAAACAATATTGTAACTGCATGTAAATTACTAACCAATAAGTGGAAGAGGGATGTACTTGGGAAGGTACTGAGTGTGTAAATACAGTTTGGAAAGTACAGAGAATGTGCTTGACTTACTTATGGGAAATTACTGAACACCCAGGCTTGTGCAACTCTGAAATAAATAAGCAAATCTCTCTACTAAGCATGTGATTATTGGCTCATCGCACACTGGTCAGTGAATCCACTTTTCCAACAATAGCAGTGTTCAATATGTCTGCTGATATCTGTTGCACACTTAAGGAACTATCAAAGTCATTGCACAGTACTGGATGATTTCTTTCTTCAGGAAATACTGGGTATGCATCTTTCTGTTGCAAATATTTTGTTTAGGTTAGTATTTACTCCTTACTCGAATCCTGTTGTGAAAAGGTTTTCTCTAAACTACTTCTTAGCTAATCTTCTTTCAACCAACATTACCATCTTCAGTCTTTTAAGAAGCATTCCTGTTTTAGAGAGATCTATTGAAATAAGGGATATTTAATTCTAGCTGAATGTGAAAGGCGTAAGTATTTCTCTAGTAATGATATAGAAAATCTATTACTGTAAAAGATTTGAGTATTGTCTGTGACAGTATAAGTCAGATGAGATGTCTGATCCTGCTCATAGTAATTTTCAAAGCAGATAAAATGTTTTAGGTACCAAAAAGGAAGCTATTGGTTTGAGGGTCTGGCAAAAGTTTCTCAGCATCCTACACAAAATTGAATTTAAGCTAAGTAAAAAGTAACTTATTTTCATGCATGGAATGGTAAGATTTTTTTATTGCAACAAAGCCAATGCCGTCTTCTACTATTGCTGAGTCTCTGCTTAAAGCTGGCCGTAGTTAGCTTTGTCTACCATTTCTACTTTTCTCTTAGTTCACAGACTCTACTTATTTTAAATAACAGAAAAAAAAAAACTGGAAATATTTAGAAATTTATTTGTATCACCAAATAATTAAATGCAGTAAATTAATATTTACTTCAGTAAATTACAAACATTACACAGACTTTAGCACTTCTTAGATTCAGTTATGTTTTCAGTATGCTATGCACAGAAACTTGCTGTGACTGTAAAATAACTTTGCATAGGCACAACGTATCTTCAAGAAGGAAGAATCAAGTGAAACTGGATATTTGGGAGGCACATAAGCAGACTTAAACCTGGCAGCAGTTCTCCTGGCATTGCTCAAGTTTGCAGAGTTACTAATTTTAGTAGGGTCAGGGTGAGTCCTTGTTTTTTAGCAAAGAACTGGGGAGTCTGGAAGCATCTTTCAGTAATGGCATAGCAGGGGAGAGCCTCAGCTCCATTAGATCTTTAAGTTCTAGACAGCTAAAGCTAAACTAAAGTAGGATCCGTCTGTAGTTAATGGATGGAGATAGACATCTCCAGAGGATGTTTCATCCTACCTGTTTTAGATGTATACCAAGAAAGAATTGCCCTCAGGAGATGCATGTTTTGCCATGTTGATTATAGACAGAATATAAATGATTACAGTGTTCAGATGTCTAATTTTCAGATTAGATTTATATTAAACAAAAAGCACTTTAGATATTTAGAGGTAGATATTTTATAGTCTTGTGATGTCTTTTCCAAAATAAAAATAAAAATGAAGACTAAGCAGGTTCTGTATTAAAACAGCTACATAGGCACATGAAAAGCCAGCAATGAATCACTCCCAAATCCATTATTTTCTCATTAAACACTAGACATGCCTTATTTTGTCTATCAGTATGAGTACAGCATTTCTGTGTTAAATATCTATGTCACAATAGTTGTTGGGATATTTATTGCCTTCATACATAAGAACTTATATTGAACTTTCTGTATGTATATCTCAAAATACCTTATAAACATCACTGAATATAGCTTCTTTGTGAGTACAATACTATAATTATATTTTCTATGTAGCGGTTGAAACTACAGTGCCACACAAGGAATAGAATCTAATGCTTAACAGCTACAAATATTTATTAAATTCACTTTACAAATGTAAATAGGAAACAACTATCGTATAACAAGGGATTCAAATCAGACATAATAACATGTTTTAAAGTATGTCAAATGAAGAAATGATTCTAAGGCATTTTAAAGGAAAGTTTGCAGCTTAATGCACTACATTGTCATTTCATCATAGTACAATTTACTTCATATACTACACTACAGTATGTTGAATATATGAAACAATCTAGTCTGGAGACAGGATTTCCCAATATTTTTTCAAATTTTACTCTTTGAGCACACTTTCTAGAGACAAATAAGTCACTAAGAACAGAACATTTCAAAGGCTATTTTGTCACAATGTGCTTTAAAGTTTCAAAAACTCTTGCAGAAAGATACTCTTTGCAGTATCTTTCAATCTTTTAATCTCTGGTGAAGAGCAGATTATGAATAACTTTATAAATTCAGAGTCTTACAACATTCTCACAATTACAAATATGTTGTCTCTCCTCCCTTAAAAAAAGATATGTGCTTTCAAAGATCCCAGGTTGTCCAGTCAATGACCTAAAGGCCTCCTGAGATCCGTGTTCATTGCTTGGAGGCCACTAATCTCAGTAGCAAATTACTGGAAGGCTAATAGCAGTGCATACTATGAGATCCCAGAGTAATAGAATCATTATGGTTGGAAAAGACCTTTCAAGGTCATTGAGTTCAACCATAAACCCATCACCACCATGTCTGCTAAACAATGTCCTTAAGTGCCTCATCTACATGTTACTTGTAAACTGCCGGGGACAAGGACTCTTTCACTTTCTTGGACAGCTTGTTCCAATGTTTCACCACTCGTTACATGTAGAAATACTTCCTAACCTGAACCTGCCCTGGCACATCTTGAGGCCATTTCCTCTTGACCTAACAGTATTCTGGAGAAGGGATCGATCCCCCTTTTAGGTAGTTGTAGAGAGCGATAAGGTCTCACCCGAGTATCCTCCAAACTAAATAACTCCAGCTCCCTCAGCTGCTCCCCATAAGGTCTGTGCTCCAGACCCTTCACCAGTTTCATTGCCCTTCTTTGGACATGCGCCAGTGCCTCCAGGTCTTTCCTGTAGTGAGGGGCCCAAAACTGAACTCAGTATTAGAGGTGTGGCCTCACCAGCACTGAGTACAAGGGTCAATCACTTCTGAATTTCTGCTGGCTACACTATTTCTGATACAAGCCAGGATGCTGTTGGCCTTTCTTGGCCACCTGGGCACACTGCTGTCTCATGTTCAGACACCTGTCAACCAACAGCCCCAGATCCTATTCTGCCACACAGCTCTCCAGCCACTCGACCCCAAGCATGTAACATTGCGTGGAGTTGTTGTTGACCAAAACGCAGGACACAGCACTTGTGATGAGATTCTTGTTGAATCTCATACAAATGGCATCAGCCCATCAATTCACCCTGCCCAGATCCCTCTGCAGAGCCATCCTACCCTCAAAGAGATCAACTCTTCCTCCCAGCTTGGTGTCACCTGCAAATTTGCTGTAGTTGCACTCAATATCCTCATCCACATTGTTGATAAACATGTTAAAGAGGACTATTCCAACAGTGACCCCTTACAAACACCACTTATGCAGTCAACAGTTGGATTTAACTCTATTCACCACCACCCTCTCTGAACCTGACCATCCAGACAGTTTTTCATCCAGCAAATATACACCTGCCTTAGCCATCAGCTGCAGAAGAATGCAGTGGGAGATGGTGTGAAAGGCCTTTAATTAAAGTCTAAGTAGATGACATCCATAGCCTTTCCCTCATCCATTAGAGGAGTCACCCAGCCATAGAAGAAGATCAAGTTGGTAAAGCAGGATCTGACTTTCACAAACATGTTAACCGGGTCTGATCCTCTGATCGTCATGCCCATGTGCTGTGATTGTCCTCAGAATGATCTGCTCCATTACCTTCCCTGATACCAAGGTGAGTCTGACAGGCCTGTAGTTCCCCGGATCCTCAATCCAGGATGAGAAGAGTCCTTCGTTTACATGGGTGTCATCTGGGACCTCCTCGATTGACCAGTACCGCTGATAGATGATGGAGAGCAGTTTGGCAAGCCCTTCGACCAGATCCTTCAGAACCCTCATGTGGATCCCATCTAGCCACATAGACTTGTGAAGGTCCAAGTGGAGTAGCAAGTCACTGACTGTTTTCTCCTGAATTATGGGAAGTTTATTCTGCTCTCTGTAGGTATCTTGCAGCTCAGGGGGCCAAGTAACTTGAGGATAACTAATCTGGATATTAAATACTGAGACAAAGGCGGCATTAAGTACCTCAGCCTTATCCTCATCCTTGGTTGCAATATTACCTAGCTCATCCAGTAAAGGATGGAGATTCTCCTTGATCTTGAGATTCTCCTTCTCCTTGAGATTCTTCTTGTTAATGTATGTATAGAAACATTTTTTGTTGTCTTTGACAATGGTAGCCAGATTGAACTCCATTTAAGCTTTTGCCTTTCTAATTTCCTCTCTGCATATCCTAGCCTCTTCCTTAGTTGCCCGTCCCTTCTTCCAAAGGTGATAAATCCTACTTTTTTCCCTCCCCAAAGTCTCAGCAATAGTTCCCTATTCAACCAGTCTGTTGTTCCTCCCCACCAACTCATCTTTTGGCATACAGGACACACAGACTGCTCCTGAACTTTTTAATATTTCCTTCCTGAGAAATGTCCAGCCTTCCTGGAACTCTCTGCTCTTTAAGACTATCTCCCACGGGAGTCTCTCAATCAATGTCCTAAGCATTCCAAAGTCTCCCTGCTGGGACAAATTTATAAGAATGGTGTCCAAGAAAAACCATGGACTAGGAGCTCGCTCTTGATAATTTTGTTTCATGTGTTTACCCATTTTTTTTCATGTGTTTACCAAAATTTTTGAGAGGATGGTTTGCACAATAAGAATCAAGTAGTTGATGAGAAGTGAGGCTGCTCTTCCCCTTCATAGTACATTTCTTGCCTTACAGTTCATGAAAGAACAGACAACAAGGGCCTGAAGATTCAAGACAAAGAGCACTAAATGTCTGAAACATGCAAACAGTTACAATATGTGGCATTTCTCCCTCTCAGTTTAAGTGTCTTTTGCAGCCACAGGGCTTTTCTTGTCAGATGAGCTTACCTGCTTTAGTACAGCTTTTGGATCTCCATGCCAGAAATACCTAAAAAAAAATACTAATTAACTGAATAAATGTGTTTGTTCTTGTCTGAAATGCAGCTTATCTAATTGCCAGTGCCCTTCTTATTTTCCTCTAAGGGGTGGGCTTAGTTGAGAATTCTCCCAGAGAGCTTGCTTTTCATGTCAGTAATTATGTGCTTTGCTTGCTTCAAAGGGATATTAGCTCATCCACCAATGACAGCAAACAAAAATATATATTCTCAAGGGAGATCCATATCTAAAATAAAATAAAGGCAAAGAAATTCAGATTTGGGGCTTTGGACTTTATCAAAAATTTGCATAGAGCCAACAGTGATGCTTGCCAGGTCTGGAAGTTACAGGAAGTCCTCTTTTAGAAGCATAAGCTTTTTAGGCCAGATCTCTCACTGTGCTTATGAGTCAGTAGATTCAAAACATATATACGTGCATATATGATATGCTCAGTCCAAAAACATTAAAGAGAAAACTTTAAACTGCAGATCAAGAATTATGACAGATTTTGTGGCAACATCATTATACTTTGCATTCTATGTGTCCTAGTACTTACAAATATAACCAACTGGAAAAAGGCTATTAATTAAAATGAAAAATGGCTTATCAACTTCTGAATTTCAGTTCTTTGTGTTGCGCTACAAGACCATAATCATGTTGAAAGGACTATATGCCCAAGATACATGTATAGTTTTATTCTATCGGCTACATTAAAAGAGACAAATAAAATTGAACTCACTAAGATCTAATAAATAAATAAATAAATAAATAAATAAATAAATAAATAAATAAATAAATAGCAATGCATCACTCTATTTGAGATATATTTTTTAAATTCAGAATAATTTCCTCCTACCATAATCTCAAGTAGTCCACACATATATTTACATATCAATCAACAAAAGGTACCTAGCTGCCTGTCTTGTATCTGTTTACTTATATAACGAATTGGGTCAATATCTCTGTGAACAGAGTTTGGTGGGATTTATTTTTGAAAACTGAATTTTGCGGATTATTATTATTCAGTTTACAAAAAGGACCTTTTTTTTTTCTTTTATTATATCACTCTGTTTTTTGTTCAATAGGTACCTTCTTATAAATTTTATAAATGAAAAAGGAAACAAAGCAACAACAACAAAAAAAAATACAACTATGCTTACTTGGAAATTGAAAAACTTATCTCTCTGTATTTTTTTTATAATTTTTCTAATTAGAAGAAAAAGATACACTCATTTAACGATGCAACTGAAATCCTGAATTCTTCGATTCATATTTACGTAATCCTGCATTTATAATGTAAAATTATTTCATTTCACTGTAGTAGCAATTATTAGCTTTGATAATACTGTGATACTGTGATGAAACATTGTGACAGGTATATGTTGCATAGAAAATAAAATAATGTTAAAATTTATTATTAGAATGATAATGATAAAGAAGGATAATAGGTTAATGGAATATACAGATTTATAATTACATAAGTTTATTTGAAATGGCTCTCCATCAAAAGCTTTTAAAGAATCTAAGAAAACTTTCGGATGTTATGTATATGCACTCAGAATGGAGTAACTGATTAAAAGACAGGAAAGTGAGCAGATTTCCATGTCTCAAGTGGTTATAAATGACGTCCCAAAGACAGCTATGCCATGGACCGTGTTACACGATGTAAAAATGCTGGAAAAGGGATGAGGTGACAAAATTTATTGTTGCTCATCAAGGCTGACTGCTAAGCAGTGCAGACTCACCTCATTATATTGAGTGATAGACTGGCAGATGAATTCAATGTAGATTAACATAAAAAAAAAAAAAAAAGGAGAGGGAAAACCTTCCTTATTTACGCACACAGGGATGATTGCTTGACTTCCTATTACCACTCAGATACAAAATCTTGAGGTAATTCCAGATGTTCCAAAAAAGTTAATAATCTCTGTTTTTTTCCACCACTACTGACTCTTAAAACTGTTTTGCTCCTTAAGTTGCTCCCTGCATCTTCCCTTCATACTCAATTAGCAACATAGGATGCTCAGTCATACCTCCTTCCAGCCCTCATTTTACCACTTTAAAATAGCAAAGCTGTTTATGAAATTAAACTTTTGAAATTAAGTGAAGCAAATTACCATTATTTTTATGTACTTTTTTAAAAATAAGAAAAAAAATTGATGACAGTGTCTTTTCCAACAATAGTCTTTTTTTCAGTCTTTAATCAACTTGATTGATTCTAGTGCAGTCTGGCTTCACTAGAAACAGCTAGGAAGTCTCTGAATCTGGACCATCCAGATAAAATATATCAGTGGAGTCAATTTCATTGGGGAAAAAGGAGAATATTTTTTGGCTGATTTCTTTTGTTTGTTAAGTTTGTTTACTTGTCTTGGGAGTTAATCTCTGTCATCAAAAGCAGAAACAAACAAAAAAAAAGAATAAAGGAGAAAACGGGAATATGAGAGCAAGAGAAATAGTAATAGGAGTGGCAGCACAAAAGCATCCCTAAAGTCAAAATGAATTAGTGACCAGTTCGATAATACAGTGATGAAAAGCAGTTATAAAGAGGTATATAAAACGGAATGCGCAAATAGTTGGAGTAAGAGTGTTGCTGAAGACTAACGTGTTCCTGGAGTCCAAAAGTCATAGTGTGGGGCATATACATAACACAATAGATGTAAAGTACATTTGTCTGCGTGCAGTCCTGGAGATAATGTAGCTTTTCATCTCCTTGTTTCGATATCTTTATGTTCTGCTCAGTATGTGTGCAATATTTTTTTCATTACATGAAATACGCAAAAAATTTTAGGTATTATCAAGTACTAGCAGTAAGGACAGTATTCTGCATATATCCATGGGCTTATATTTTAATGTTATTTTATCAGATGAGAATCTTGCTTTTTTAACAACTTTGGTATAGCAAGATAGCACCTCACTCATCAGCACATACAATGGAGTCTCAACTAAGAAAAACACATTATATTTCAGTATCATTTCACTGAGGAAAAAATCATAAGATTGATAAAATTTACAGAAGACAAACAATGGTGGGAGATTCATTTTCCGTCATCTCTCAGTAAGTATCCTCACAGATCCAGAAAGAAAAAAAAAGGGTGAAGTATGTCAATGATGTCCAACACATCTTAAAAAAACAGAGGTAAATCTGTTTCTCAGTGGACTAGACTCGTCAGCTCTCAGATACCCCAATCAGACTACAAATCTACCCTTCCTACACCTTATCTCTCTCTTCATTATCTTTTTCTCTATCCATATTGCCCCTAACACTGTTGGCTGCAAACATCAAAACATGAAATTGAATTGCAAAGAACTGCTAGTCCTATACGAATATATTTTCAATAAGATTTGATTTGACTTTCTTATTTATACTGTCTTATTTAGCCATAAAAGTAAAGTGTTGCTATCTGATTGGAAATATTTATATTTATGTTATTTTGATACTTTATGAGAATAGCAACAGGTGTCTCACAGCACTCTACCAGGCATGTACTGTCTTGTTAGGGAACAAGCCTGCACTGAGTCATGGTAAGCTGATGACTCACAAGAGTGC
Organism: Nothoprocta perdicaria; assembly: GCF_003342845.1. Lineage (NCBI taxonomy): Eukaryota > Metazoa > Chordata > Aves > Tinamiformes > Tinamidae > Nothoprocta > Nothoprocta perdicaria. The sequence goes on from NW_020454616.1 coordinate 230,809, forward strand.
AAATCTTCAGTAATGAAGTTGTATGTTGTAAGAGCCCAGGCATTACATTAACTTAGGATGGTCTTTAAGCTTTTGAAAAAAAAGGAGGACAAAAGGTATCCTGAGAAAAATAGACCAATTTGCCCCAATCACACACACCTTCTCAAGATGAGATAAAGAGAAATTCAGTAATTTCTCTCTGAAGCATTATGGAGAGAAGTGTAAGCAATGCCAAAACCCTTTATTTGATCCTCAAACAAACAGCTACAGAGAAGTTACAAAGAGCCACGGGCAGAGAGGTGTTCAAGGTTCCCTGATAATATTATGAAACAAAAACACTCCTTCAAAGTACTTTTGCTTCACTGTCAAATCTGGAAATAAATAAATAAATAAATAAATAAATAAATAAATAAATGAATAAATAAAGATTCTAGAGAAGCCTGCAGGGAACTCTGGGAACTGCAATGAAACTTTCTCTGCCTTCTGCCGTATTCCCTTCCTGGTCTTCTTTTTCTGTTTACTCCCCTCCTACCCCTTCAGTTAATCATCCCCAAAATAAAACAAAACTGTTTTTGTTCGTTTGTTTGCTTCTTGTTTCCAACTCCACATTGTTTATTGTGGAGTTGAATGATTCTCAAATACCACCACACAAGTGCATGTCCAATGCTGCTTCTCCCCATTTGTCTTATCCTGCCTTCCTTGGGTAAGGAATAATATACATTCCTCAGTGACTAGAACAATTTGTCAGCATTGCAAATACAGCTAACTAAAAATGATGCCAATTTGTATGCTACATAAAACTGTGAAGCAATATGTTTAACTTCTTTCAGCTGTCTTCCCCCAGTACAGTCTGAGATGAACAACAGAGAGAAGACTAAGTATCTGTTACCATTCCCTCCTTTCCTTCCATGTTCTTCATGGTGGACTTTGAATCTCTCAGTAAAATAAATCAAAACCTATTGCACCTGGACAAGAATCTTTCTCCTCCACCCAGAAGATCACGGTAAAAGGAAACTGTGAATACAAAAATGGGATTCAAGTACCAAATCAATCTAGAATTTAAGTCAGTTAACCAAGCACAGGTGTCCAGTGCCATTTGATATCTCCTAGGGAATCCCACTACACCTTCAGCTATGACTCCAGAAGGCCATTGGGTCCTGCTTGTATGTGTGTGTTATGTGCAGATGACCTGGGTAACCTACAGCATCCCAGATGGCACTAAATTCCCTTTTAGTCAATACAGTCAATTATTACAGTCTACAGCACAAAATGGTTGATTTAAAGTAGATGTCTGTTTAAGCTAAAGGGATCGTCATGGTTGTCTTTGCACTGACTTGGGGTTTCATTCTGTTGCCTAACACAGGCACCTGTTGTCACTGTAGACAAACTACAGCATTAGTTTTCCATTGCCTTTCCAGAAAGATTCAATTGGATCTATGCCATGTCTGCCTTTTTAACACCCCATATATCCAGCTGTATCTCTAACAGCACTAGATGCCCATGTTTAGGCAACTGAAATGAGTCAAAGATTTCTGCTGACAGGAACACAGATTCTTATCTCACTTGTAGACCCTTTTATGGAAATATTTACATTCAAACTGATGAAGTCCACCAAAAATGTCATGGCAAAGATTACAACTTTTAGTTGTAAAATTGTTAGTAAATGCCTGTGACAGGTAACTGTCAGATAAATGGCATATCTAATATGTATATTGAAAAGAAAAATACACAAATCAAATATATTATCACTGCTTAACCAACATTAACAGACAGCTGATGTGAATTCCATATTGTTTCATCACTCACAAAATAAAATCATCAGGGCTTTGCTGATTCTTTGTACATATAAAAAAACCTTTATCTATGCTGAAAGGCAGGGAGAGGAGAAAAATAACTATTAAATTATGAGGAACAGAACTTAAGAAATTCTAGAGAACACACAGCAAGTTTACGTCACTGGTTCAGTACAAAACATTTAAGTTTTGTAAGCAACACAGAGCCACTGATGCAAAATGCAAGATCGCAGTAGGGAATGTTCAGAACAATTTTCTCACTTTGTTAAATTGCCGAAATTCTAAAAGTGCATCATGTGTCACATGACATGCAATCATTACATGATTTGGAGTAAGACCCATAAGAATCCTGCGCAGTCAGAAAAGGGATGACAAGCTTTCCATTTCATTTTGAGTATTTTCATTTTGAGAAGCTGGAGCATAATTTGCTACAAGGATAAAGACTAATGTTCTGTCACTTCACATGAAGCTTAACTGATGTTCTTACTGACTTTTATCATTCTGCTTTCCAAACAAGCACAACAAAGCACTATGATGAACAGGTATATGACGAACAGGAGAAGAGACTGAAAATGTGATATATTAGCTGACTAACAAGACTCCACCAAATAATCTCAACAAAGATTATTAGATGCTCATGAAGGTCTTCATAACAAAATAAGCATATAATAAACTTCTCCACTGTGATTACAGTGGCTACTGAAGACATGTAAGATGTTGTACTAACTAGCACCAACACCAGAACCAGTCTAGACACAACAACATGAAGTTGTTTGCCATTGATTTTCTAAGTTTCTTAGGCAAATTTTGAGCATGATCAAGACAACTGAAGTTATGCTACAACCCAGCCTAATTTGCTGCGATGATACCACAGTTCTTTTCCACAGTTGATTCCACAGTTAGCTTACATACATCCTATATATTGCCACTGTTTCCACTTTTAAGTACTGGTAACTACTTCCATTTTATTGACCTTGACAATTTTTAATCAAAAAGTACCAGAGATGAGATATCAGTCTATACTTGAAATTTTTAACTTGAGTTCAATGAGTTAAAATCTAAGACACCTTATATATATCCTGAAAAATATAAGCTATTAATATTGCACTTATTTAAAATTGCTTAATTTCTAATTATCAATTCACATAATCACAGAATCACAGAAAGGTTGAGGTTGGAAGGAAACTCATCTAGTTCAATCCTCCCTGCTCAAGCAGGGACACCTGCACTTACACCTAGCACATTGTGCAGGATCATTAAAGATGCATAAGATTTTATCACTGTATTTAGCGAAAACCTTGCCACTGAAATGAAAGAAACACAATCCAGGCCTTAGTGAATATTTAATGGATGGCATTCATATTATGAGCTGTGATCAAACCCTACCTGAGAGTACAGTTTTCAAACAAATTGAGTTTGATGTTCTAACAAGTGTTCTGTTAAATCATAGCCTCAAACTTTTAAATTACTTCCATTCAGTTAACAGAAGATACAAATAAAATTACCTAGTTATTGAAAAAAAACAACAAAAAAAATTGTTGAGACTTTTACTTCACAGCTAATTACATATACATTTTAATGATGGAACATGATTTCTGTTACCACTTAATGTATCAAAAGTTCCAGTATGGCCAAAAGAAGAAGAAATAAACAGTGAAAGGGGCAAAGTAATTTTTTGATTAACAACATCAAAAACACTAAGTCTATCATATCACTATTTAGGCTTCCATATATTTCTTTCCATTCATCTGGTTATTTAAGTTCTAACATCATCAAATGATATTCAAGTTTCTCTCTATGACCTTGCATGTTAAACACTCTTTGAGATTATTACATCTTTTAGACCTAAAATGTCCTCCTCCTCCTCAGCAAATAGCATTAACAGAATGGCTGAACACTTCAACTCAAGGTATCAATTCCATAGTTGTTATCTTTGGCAAAAGTAGGAACCCGAGAATGTTATTGCAATGCAAGAATAAATGGTATGAATATTGTCCCACAAGAATGGGATGACAGCAATAGCAAATATTTAGCCCTTCTTGCAGTAGCTGTAACACACACTTTAGTTGAGCTTCTTGCAGAGTCTCTGGTTATGTGACAAAACCATCAGAAACATTTACATTTTATACCTGTACTCATATAACAGTGCAGCAGAGACACAGTAAAATAATGAAAGTAGCATTATTAACATTAAATGTCATAACACTTGACAGCTTCATGTAAATGGGGACCTTACTAAGCAAAAAAAAAAAAAAAGAAAAGAATGCAGCTTTTTCTTTAAGGTGAATTAAGAACTAAAATAATAACCAGTCCAGGTTGGAATCTAGAAATTCAACATGTGTGACGCTCACGAGCACAGATTAGCTTCTCTTGCTGTCTATGCTTTTTATTTTGGTCAGGGAGGGTAAATCACCAAATTCAATATGTGTAGACTTTTTATGTGTGATATACTATATTCAGTATTTGCAATTCTACCCTTTCTTCAGCGATTATGAAGGAAGAGGGAAAAAGCAAGGAAGAAAGGAGACGGAGATGCATGTTCAGCTGACTGGCAACGCATAAGAGGATCAGCACTTGCAGGTCTCCACCCCTCTGCCTTTCTTCCAGAAAGGCAACAAAGGTGTTTTCAGACCTAAATAGAATAAGTCAGAGCATTCCTGCCCTGTTGTCACAACAGGCTTAGCAGGTCTTTCTGACACGGTCTCCATCTTTCTCATCCTTTTGCCTTATCAGGTGGCCATCATTTAGAAAAGCACACAGTATTTTGAAAAGATTGGACAATAAAACACATCTATTTTAAAAAAGAGAAGGAGATAATAACATACAAAGAAGGGTAAGGGGAAAAGCTAATTGTCAGAATCTCCAGAGCAACTGGACAAGAACAATATACACAAAAAAGAAAAAGGAAATTGAGAGAGCTCCTTTTCCCATGAAGCCAGAGTATCAAGGAATAATATTTGACAAATAATTACTGACAAAGAAAAGCAAGAGGATCAAAACTAGATTATGGAAATGTAAGAAGGCAGAGAATTAGGTGATACCTGCAAGAGAGAGGCCACTCCTACTTTCGTAGACAGTCATATGTTCCGCATCAGGAGAAAAATCACCAGTTTTTTAATTATGTCATACAGAAACCATAAGCTTCTTCTATAGTAGAACCATATTAACTACAGAAATTCATAGTAATGACAACAAATGCTGCTTATTATCGTAGTAGCAAAACCTGACAATTCTTTCCTCCCTTACTTTCCTAAAATATAACTCATTTTTATCTAAACTAGGCTTTTCTTTCCTAAACTGTACAACAAGAAAGCCTATGTCTTCATCCTCTGCACTGCGTATGGGGCTTAAAGATCTTTTTTCTATGCATTTTCACATACTGCCAATCTGCTGATGAACCCGAGTATTTTTAACTATTTACTCTGAGGAATGCGTCTAGTGGAGGCCAGTGGCTAGTGGTGACTCACAGAGGTCAGTACTGGGTACAGTGTTACTCGACTTATTTGTCAATTATTTGGATGAATGGACAGAGTGCACTCTCAGCAAGTTTGCTAATGATACAAAACTGTGGAGGAGAGTGGATGACATCAGAGGGCTGTGCTGCCATTCAGAGGGACCTAGACAGATTGGAGAATTGGGCAGAGAGGAACCTCATGAGATTCAACAAAGTGCAAAGTCCTTAATCTGGGGAAGAATAACCAGTACAGAGCGGGACACCAGTACAGAGTGGCACCAGTACAGAGTGGGAGTTGACCTGTTGGAAAGCAGTTCCATGGAGACAGAGCTGGGAGTCCTGGTAAAAAACAAGTTAACCATGAGGCAGCAGTGTGCCCTTGTGGCCAAGAAGGCCAATGGGATCCTCACCTGCATCAGGAGGAATGTTGTCAGCAGAATGAGGGAGGTAATCCTCCCCACTACTCAGGCCTGCACTTGGAGTATTGGGTGCAGTTCTGGGCTCCTCAGAATAAGAGGGATGTGGAATTCCTAGAGATCATCCAGCATAGAGCGACAAAGATGATTAAGTGCCTGGAGCATCTATCTTATGAGGAAGGACTAAGCTAGCTGAGCCTGTTTAGTCTAGAGAAGATTGAGGGGGTATCTTATCAACATGTACCTGAGGGAAGGATGTAAGGAGGATGGGTCCAAACTCTTCTCGGTGGTGGCCAGCAATAGGATAAGGAATAATGTGTGCAAATTTGAAACACAAGAAGTTCCATCTCCATATGAGGAAGAACTTCTTGACTGTCAAGGTGACAGAGCACTGCAATAGGCTGTGCAGAGAGATTGTGTAGTCTTCTTCTTTGGAGATATTCAAAACCTGCCTGGATGCAATAGTGCACAATGTGATACAGGTGACCCTGCTTAAGCAAGGAGTTTGGACTAGAAGCTCTAGACATCCCTTCCAACGTTAACCATTCTGTAATTCTGTGATATCATTAAGAGAGCAAACTGATTTGTAATTTCATTGGGTATTTTGAATACATACAAAAAGCACTGTGTGACACAGAGATGCAAAAATTTGGTTATGATCCTCTAGAACCATAATTCTAGAATCCACTAGATTGTTCTAGATTTCTTTACATTATAGGTTCATATAAAACAGATTTCACTCATATCTTCCACCAAGACATGGCTGATTTATGCCTGCTCCTTTCTCTTTTATAACTATTTGTTTTCAGACATCAGTGCTTACTTAAGCCATCTATCATGTAAGTAATCACTGCTTACATAATAAGCATACATAGATTCTTTATGGATTGTCTTTCACTTTCCTGCTGATCTGGGCAAGCAGTAAATACATGTAGGTATACTCATTCATTTTCTGGCTTATCTAATTGCAAAGGGAATGACAACACGTACATTCCCTGCCACTACTGACCCATTCCTATCCATGACAGGCATTTCTACTGGATAGGGTAACTGTGTAGATCATTATGGCATCAGTTGCCCACATTTGGCTGCATTCATGAATGTTCTGTCATCTTGTCCCTCTTTACTTTGAGAAGGTCAACCCAACCCAAAAGAGAAGTTTTGGGCAACCGTAGTGACTTATTTTGGCAACTGAGGGCAACCGTAGTGACTTATTAAAATAGTGTTTCACACTACTTCCTTTTATTTTCTCTGCTAGTCTGCAGAGAAAGATTGAGAGAATTATTCAGTAACTTCTAACAGGAAGCAGGAAATACTGTATCATGGTGTGTATATGCAGCTTGAACAAGAAAATCCTACAAAAGAAAGACAGGCCAAGAAGAACCTGAAACACCACCCCACATGCCTAGTGCCATGAAGGCACTAGGAGCACAAATTCCAGGTGAGCTGCCAAACAAAAAAAATCCATTAATATGATGAAAACTAGCATCCTTCATTTCTGATACCCTCAGAGGACCTTCTCCTCATAGTCGCTGACCTTCAATTATAGTAATTTTAGTAAGAATTAATATTCTAAGGCAAGTAACATACCCAAATGGATCTTAACTTTAACTTTTATTACTTCTTACTTTTTTACTACTTTTATTTTCTTTTACCATTTTCCTAATCCACAGAAAACAACTTTTCTTAAATCTTTTTTTAGCTCCTCTACTTATAGCAGATGAATCTTGGCTGGCTGCAAACACCATTATAACTCCTAAAAATAGGACTGCGAAGCCAGTGATGATGTCTAAGCTTCATTGAAACCAGTTAATTAGTTAGGGGAACTGATTTTATGTGACAATGTCTACCATAGTCAAAAGTTTTGAAAGATCTGTTGTTAATAAATGACTGCTTTAGAAAGAATATTATCTTGTGCAGAAATGACAGTGGAAGGTTAACAAGCTTTAAATTCCCTGGGCAAGACTTCAGCAGTGCAGCTAGAGCTTTTGCTCCACTCTCAGTATCTCTTTGGCCACAGTACAATTCCATGTATCCTAGAATACCAGCATCAGTACAAATGATGCACATCCCAGACCAAAGGGGAAAAAGTATTGAGCTAATTTGCATGTGGCTCCTTAAGTTGCTACAGTTTATATGAACATTTTATCAATCATGTATGTGAGTTGTGGACAAAAAGTTCACAGTAATATACAACTGTACAACATATTGCATATCTGAAAACTGAAGGGGAAAATTCTGGTATCAAATCACTGTACTTAGAAAAATAGAGCAGTTGTCATGAAAATGGTTTAAAATAATAAAACCATATTGTGATAAAAAGTTTTGGGAGAATATGAATGTGACAATGCATACAAAAATATCTAAGCCTGAAAACAGAAACAGACTTTGTAATGAGAGTGCTATAGCTATTTTGCTACTCTTGCGTATATTGGTTAACTCATAAGAATAAATGGAAAAAGCCACCAGCCATTGTAATAGGAAGAAAGGAACTTTAATCCATTAATCAAATTTGATTAAAGACTGGGTAGTAACACATACAAGGACATTTTTAATTTTAGCCTTCCCTGATTTTTAAGTTAATCATCACACTTCTTAATCAACTTCAGAATGTGTATTTTCTGATGAAATTAGTAAGCTGTCTTACGAAACAATTTTAGTTATGGATATTCTGCATTAGTACTTTTATTATTCTAGAGCAAACTTGTCCCACATGTTTTTCTTTATCGTCTTAAAAGATGCTTATACAGAAACTGAATTTGAGAGCTTAGTTAATATTATTTTCTGACAATGTTTTATACTCATCCATCATGGAAAGGCAAACAATATACAAATGAAGCATTCTTCATTCAGTAGCTGCAGAAAGTATTAAAAATTATTCATTGGCTTAAGCTATACACATAGAACATAATTATTCATTGGCTTAAGCTATACACATAGAACATCTGTGCTATTGAAGAATTAACCCTTACCCTTTGCATCATTTGGATCATAATATTTCTTATCAATAGTGATGTATCTATGATCTCCTCCCTACCAGAATCCTTATAGTCTTCATTGAAAAAAAAAGCCTCTGTTCCTTCTAGGGTGGAGAAGGACAGCCAATCAGTGCATTTCATGACAAGACAAGGATACTTGGTCAAAGATACCCAGATTCTGCTTTTTATAATATAAGGCTTATAATGAGGTTTGTAACTTTGAAGCAGAGCAGGTAGGATATCAGCTTTCGAGGTTTTATTCTAAAACTCTTACTGAGAATTTCAAAATAGATTTTAAAAGTATGAAGAACTAAAAGTCTATAAAATGCTGAGCATGCAGCAAACATAGGTCATTAATAAAGACTGCCACTCAAGATGGAAATTTTTCCAGACATTGCAGGTTGCCATCTATAATGCTGCTGTTCTGATGAAGGCAGCTCATCTATTATGACAGATGAGTCTACATTTTGGGGTTATCTTGGTACAGAACTATGTAATTAATTGCTTAAAACTGTAGTAATGTTATGTCAAGCAAGAAAATAGCTCTGATTAAGTAAAAGTGCAGCGTCAGACCTCAAAACAATGCAGTTGTACTTTCTTATGAATATACAGGCTAGATAGATCAAGCCAGCTCTTCTCTTTAAATGGATATGAAATACGTATTTGATGCATTCATTAAAAATCAAGTAAATGGCATTTTCATATCATCACTGTCACAGAGAGCCACTAGTTAGCTTTTACTAAGATGAGAGAAACATCTATCTTTGAGTGGCATGCTTGGAACAACTTCTTTTCCTCTTTCCATTGGAACATAAACAAGAGTTCTTTCTACCAAAAATACATGAACAAGGACAACTATATTTCATCTAGGGTCATAGCAAATATATTACCATTTCTTTCTCTTTTCCCACTGAGAATGCTTTCCCTTTTTCTAGGAGTCTGTCTGGATATGTTAGTACTGGAACAAAGCACTGAAACACTGAGTGCACTGACTGCTTCAGTCCTGTCAATATGCTTTAAAATGGTGTTAAATCTGAAGCAAGTAAATAATTAAACACAAGATAGTTAAATATTTTTTTTTTAAAAAAAGGAAAGAACAGAAAAATGTTAATAAGAAAAACTCTGGGGAAACTTGGATGTTGCATAAACCAGGAAAAAGCAATGCAGACACAAAGAAGACAGTTAGCACTCCAGCACTCTGGTTTCTCAGCTAGCAGGTATGTGTTCCAATAGCAAGAGAGAGGTCAACTTGAAGGTGAAATAAAACTTAAATTAAGAAATTGATCACAGACTGTAACAGAAATATTGATAATAACTGATGAAATTCAGAAAGCTTTAGGAAAAAAATAGCATACAAGCAATAAAAATAGCTCCCTGTAAAGAGTGTTTGGAAACTCCGTTACATGTTGCCTGTTTATCTCAGCCATTAAGGCTATGAAATTGGAAAGCAAATGACCTGAATAAGCTGTGAAGTCTAAACTAAGGTAGTAATATCTAGGATTATTGGAATATTCATTTTTCACAGCCCTACTAAACCAATAATTTATATGATATGGTAGTTTTACAGAGATACACCAGCAGTGTGAAAAGTGTGTCAATGTACGTATACAGTAAACTTATAAGACATTCTTAAATTTATACGTACCAAGTATTTATGCTTTATACCTATAAACATATAGAGAATATTTATTAACAATATGAATGACATGACTGTATGTTCTATTGCTCAAGACCTCCTTTGAGTAAGCAGTTATGCTAGACAACTTCCCAGGATGCCTTCTAATCTCAATTATTCTGTGATTCTGAAATGTCTGCTCTATGAACTGAGCACCAGCACCATGGCCATGGAGCACTTTGTGGTTTCTCACTGGTCAGTAACTTTGGGATCCATGAATTGCAGAAGCTGGTGTAAGCACAAAAAGCCACAAATATGGTCAGGCTACTATGGGGCTGATAACAGCAGTAGTATCACAAACACCCAGTTCTGCCCAACCACAATATTCTTCATTATAACATGTTTTACATAAATGACAGCTCTTTCAGCTAATACACGATAGAAACAGTCAGGATAAAAAAAAAAGAGTAGAACTATTAACTGAGGATAAGATGTAAAGATCATGAGAAATATAATACAATATAAATGAGATTTGGCTTTTTGAAGAGAATTTTTCTTATATAAAAGGTGAAGTTTCATAAAGACTTGCAGATAAAAACAATAGTGGTCATAGTATTTTGACAGAGATAAAAAATCAAAAAATAAGGAACAAAAAAAAAGAGAAAATAGATCTTAAAAAAGGCATTTTAGTGTATCTTTGTTTGAGTTTCAGGTTGTGTTTGTTCAGTTACTGTTTATTTTTATTGTTTCAAAGAAGTGGTATAGAGAGCTAAATTGGATATTGATATTCATCTGTGGCATAAACATAGCACCATATCTCCATTCACCCTAACAGAAACTCCCATTGAACTGTTCAGCTCATACTACATATTTCATAGAATCATAGAATGGTTGAGGTTGGAAGGGATCTCTAGAAATCATCTAGTTCAACCTCCCTGCTCCAGCAGGGACACCTAGAGCATGTGACACAAGGTGGCATCCAGGAGGATTTTGAAGACCTCCAGAGAAGGACACTCCATAACCTCTCATGTTTGGCCTAGATCTATACCTGAATCTGTCATTTAACATTTTTATTTTTTCCATGATAAGCAATCATAAATATATATTTAAAATATGTATATATGTACATACATATATATGTGTATATATGTATATATTTATATGTGTATATGTGTGGCAGCCCAGAAGAACAGAGAGGAGCTGTCAGGCAAAAGGCAGCATGAATTACTTATGCCTCTTGCTAGACCTCTGTGTGAAGACCCAAAGAAGCCTGGAAACGCAAGAGTTTGTCTCAGCTCAGAGTCTGGAGCAAGTCCACAGTAATGCTGACCATTTGCTGATGTCCCATCAATTACACCTGGGTTTTTGAGATGGAAGAGGATGCAGCATCAAGACAGCAAGCCAGGGACAGGCTTCAGGTTATTAAGACAGCTGCCAGGTTAACCAAGAGGCATAAAAATTTCCTGAGGAGAAGAGGCGAAGAAGAAGAGTTAAGACCGACCAAGTAGCTTGCCTGGTAACTACAGTTATGTGATAGCAACCTTCAGCTAGCCAAATGTCTCCACACCAACTGCACAAAATCATTTCTAAAATCAAGCTGTAATGTCCATTTGTTACAAAGTTTAATCTCCAAATTAGAGAATAAAGAGAAAATCAAATCAAAAAATCAAAAAAAAAAGAATGATTGAACAATGAAATAAAAATGTCTACTAAAAGCATTAAACCAGTTTATGCAGATGGTTAGCTATTGCTTATTCACTTTCCAGTGGCTTTTGCTCACCATTGCTATTTGCAGGAGAAGGCTTTATTCTTGGTATGGATCCAAGTGCCAGATCACAGCTCTTGAGAAATGTGGGACTTGGCATGAAAATTTAAAAATATCAGCTTTCCTGTAAAAAAGCATCAGGTATGTTTTCACTAAAGTAGCAGTTATGAGTGATTTCTTTGGATTTTACTAGCCAAGACAAATAGAGAAGGGATGATATGCCAGTTGTATACAGTCATGCATTCAGAACTGGATCTTTTGTGACATAAGTGTGTAGAACAGAGATGTGAATCTATTTGGATCATTACATGTTGCATTTAAAAATCTATCTAACTTATGTTTTGTAATTCCTCTCATTATAAAACAATTAAAAAGTCAGGAGGGAAACACCAATCTCACTGCATTTTTAGTATGAGCCAGGCACTCATCCTCAGTCCAGAGTTGTCAGGTATCACTCTGTTTCATGCTATGTCCAGATAATTGTCTTGAAAGAATATTTTTAAATTAATAAATCCTAAGACTATAAAAGCATTAAGAGTAAATGCTTTAATAAAGGGTAAAAAGAGTAAAATTAAGATTTAACCAGGATAGTCATAGATATAAGGTTTTTTTTAATGTTTTGGCAAGCAATAAGCATCAGAAAAGCTTTCCTAAATCAGCACCATAAACTCAACTTTCTGGCAGGTCAAAGCCTTTAAGTGATTAATTAGAACTGTATTTCTTATATCATACTTAATCTATGGGAAAGCAGTGAATACCTGCTCCAGTATAATCATATCACTTCTTTCTGAAGATAGCTAGTAAGTTTAAAAAGCTTAAAAACTCCTTTTATCTGAACAGACATCTTGCTTGACACAGCTATTTGCAGACCATAGCCACTTGTACCAGCCGCCACCAACAGCATTCAGCCCTCTGAGACACAATTCATATCTGCACTGTCATCACTGCAGAAGTCTTAAACTAATGGCAACAGCATACATCTGAACCTGTAGAGAAACCACTGTTGCAGATCCCCAAAATTAAACTTTATCCTGTAATGCCTATCTTGTCTCAACTTTTACTGCATTAATTTGAGCATTATATCTATGCTAGCATATGCTAGTATAACAATGTCTAGCAGCTATGTAGAACAGTTATCAAGGAAGCAGTATACAGAATAAACCTAAGAGGAAACAGTTTCAGTATAGGACCAAGGTCAAACTAGATCAATTTTTAGGACTAATAGCCCGGAAAAGGTCCCTTTATTATGTTGATCTATTTCTGTAAAGGACATTAAGAGAAGCTGAAAGAGGCTACAAATGTGTTTGATATAATATGGCACTAACAAGTATATTTTTAGTATACTAAGGCTGCCAAAGAACATTTAAAATTGCTTTTCTTTGCTAGCTAACAGCCCAATTCAAGGAAAAAAATCCAGACTTTTAAATACTAGAAGTTGTATATAAAACAGAAAATCTGTTTTTCTGTGGCATTTGTAACCTGCTGTGTATATTTGCAAGGTGGAATCTACATTTTTCTTGAAGAGATATATTTTATTTATGATTTGTCCCTTCAGATCACTGAGAAAGCTCCAGTGAAATGAGGGTTATACATTGTCCCTGTACAGTTAGGTAAAACAACTTGCATTGAAGATACAAAACTGTGAGTCTTTGAAGACTGTAGAATCACCTAGACTCTCCTCTTGCATCCTGATGTCCCATTACTGTCATCTCATTGCTTCTGATATCCTCTACATATCATATGACCCTTTAATTCAAAATTCAGGCCAATGCATAAATAAAATTCCTAAATAGTACATAAAATATATAAAGTTTAAATGAAAAGATTCAAACTTTTCTAAAAAAAAATTCCTAAATAAGATTAAATTAGGAAAATTCTATTGGTTCACAATATTAAAATGAGTTAGAAGTATATCTATTGATTTTGTTCTATTGCTTTGCTTTTAAATAAGTTATCCTGTGGTCTTCACCAATTTTGTATCAGCAATAAAGAACATAGCAATTAAAATGGAATCTTTTTCAACAGATGAGTTCAAACTGAGCAAAAATTTGTGGGGAAAGGTAATAAATCCATCTTCATTTCAAATCCATCAAACAAATAAATCCATCTTCATGTTTGAAATGTAAGCAACAAAACCTTAAGAACACAAGCCTTATATACATACTGCATACATACAAACAAGCTTGTTAAGTAAATACAGTAACATTAACTTATTTGGAGAGCACTTCATTCAAACTATTTGCATGGAACATTTCTTGAGTGTCTTCCAAAATAATTTGTAAAGTATAGACAAATAATTATATATTAAGACAATTTTTTTTCAGGAATATAGATATATATGTCTATAACATAAAAAGAATCCAATCTACAAGAGGCATTTGACATATCCAGATTAACAACTCCCATGCTTCATCTCTACCCAAAATCTCCTTACACTGGGTTTAACCTATAGCAATGAGGTTCCTTTAAAAGTTTGAAGAACAGTTAAATGTCTCACAAATTCACAGTTTTACAATAGAGCTTCATTCCTGGTATTCATCTCAAGAATAACTGGTTAGAAAGTAGGTGACAATATTTTGATATTTATGTTTTTTTTTCCTTCCTAAAATTATAATTGTTTCTTTATTTTTCTCAGAAACATCCCCTACTTTTGTAATGTTTAATGGAATAGGTTTACAATGATTATATTAGGAACTTATTTTTTTACAAAGATGTTTCTAAATGATTTTTTTCAGCAACTTATTAGCAAAAGGGCAAAAAAAATGATATCACAATTCATATGCTGCAGGTTGGCCCATTCATACAGTTTATGATGAACAGGTAAGAAGCTTTGTTTGTAAGATCCAATAAATAATTTACCTACATATTTTCAACCTGATATTTTAATTCTGTACAAAATATAAGAAATAAGCAAAAGCATAAAAAGCATGTCACGGAACATGGGTACACAAGAAAATAATCCCTCCTTCAGGGTGCTGTATTGCAGAGTTTTATGCACAGAAAAAGTAATGTAATTCAAAAGGCATATTCTTAAGAGCCACAAGTCTCAAAACCCAATACTGAATATTTATGCAGAGGAGAGGGAGAGGGAGAGGGAGAGGAGGGGAGGGGAGGGGAGGTTATAAAATAACCCATAATACACACACACACACAATCAACAGCAACAGCAACACAAAACTCTTAAAAAACATTTTTACAATGAAGAACAACAGCAGCAAAAAGAGTGGGATATTCTTATACCAGAGTCTATGAAACTGAAATAAATAAATTATTCCTACTTGTAGCCAAATCTACATGAAAGCAAAGCATTTAGGATCAGAAAAGACAAAGGATCAAAAGAGTGAAATTATGTTTGTTTAAATGGATTTGTGAAAGAGTATCTTAAGAAGTGAGCTGCACAAACAAGTTTATGTAGTTTTGACAGATTCAACAAAAAAAAAAAAGTAATAAAAACCACAACTACTCGTGGGAAACAAAAAGGGGTAATCAGTGCCTGGGGTAGGGTAGGAGGGGAAAGCTTAGCAGGTGAGAGCAAAATAAGAACAGTTGATAAACAGATATCATGAAAAGCAAAGCCCTGGTGTGTTGTTTCTTCTGATATTTCAGATTTCAGCCTTGTCATGTTTACTGTTACCAAAATACTGGTAACAAAATGCAGAAATAGAAAAGTAAGCCTAAGGATATTTTCAGCTGAGACAGAGGAGTTGACAGAGGAGTTCAGTTAATTGCTGAAGACTTTTTGGCCTACAGAATTTTTCTGGCCTCCTTTCACTCCAGGAACTAACAAGAAAAATACTTTGGCCTCCATCAGGTGTCTCAAAGTACCAGATGGAGTCATGGCAGCAAATGTTTGGTATTTTTTTTATTTTCACATCCATGTAACGATTTAAATACCTTCCTCCTCCCTTCTTTTTATGTCTGTTCTTTCCCTTTGGCCCTATCAGTTTCCACATACAATCAATCTCCTATCTTAAGCCAACCTTCTTTTTTCTTATGCTTACTTTCATCAAAACCACCTGTGAATGGATTTAACTCAGTATCTGTTGAAAAAAAAATTCTCAAGAAAGGAAATATTAGAGAAAAAAAAAAAAAAAAAAAAAAAAGAAAAAAGAGGGCCTAACAAGAGTCATGGCATTAAAGAGGCTTCCTTGGATTGAGAGAGTTACCACTTCCAGGATGGTTGGTATGTACCGAATCCACTCTTCCATGACTCCCTCAGCAACACAATCTGCCTCCTAGCACAAGAGTAAATGAAAAATGCAGGGGAATGAAGACACCATGGCCAAAACTCTGTTGTACACCCTGTGGAGGTGGTAACCTGATGGTGCTGTGCAGTTGATGAGTGAATGGAGGGTCAGGCAGAGTAAAGACAAAGCAGCCAAATTCTCTTGTACTCCTGCAGAGACGGCAACCTGGTTGTACCATGCAGCTGATTAAGCCACATGGTAAGAGGTCTGGTGCTGGGTCAACAATGGTGGCAGTTCAGTCCCTTCAGATGGACTTTGCTCAAAATTTTTCATATTCTAATCTCATAATAATAGCAACGCACACCTCCATCCCAAACGTTACCTGCCTCCATAGTACGACCACTCCTCACTGAGTGTGCTCTGTAGATTTTTCGATTGACTCAAGAGACTTTTAAACCAATCATCAACAAAAGTAAGCATGTCTCAAGCAAGTCATGCTTATCATCAGCCAAAATAAGCATAATTCAAGCTCCATCTAAATGTATAAAAAAAAAGTATAAAAGGTGAACCGAGGAGGGAAGAAGTTAGAGGGAATACTCCATTGTAACTTCTGGGGTCAGCTGATGGGTTGAACTCCTTTCCTCCTCTTGGGTTGGGACACCGCCTGAGGAGACTCCTTGAGGTTGAGAGCCCTCTCCCATCTTCTTGAGTGAATGAGTATTGTGTATTTGTAAATTAGAAGCTAGCTAAGAACCCCACCCTGTAGCTGATTTTCTGAATGGACATCCGAGACCTGCTTTGTAAATATTGTATTTGATCACAAATAAATCTTATTATTCATGAACTCAACTACTTATTTTCATGGCAATCAGATCTACAGTCAACAGACTATTAGTGAATCTGGTGTTGCCAGAATAGGGCCTATAGTTACCACAGTATTTGATATTCTTACTAAGAGATGAGCCCAGCTGCCTCCAGTCCCTCTAATCTCTGAGCATCAGTTGGAATTTAAGAGGATTCATCTCTTACTAAATTTGCCCCTCTTCAAACCTCAGCACTATCCCTCCGCAAAACCATTTTTAAATAGGTATTTTTCTACCTTTTCAGTGAACTGATTTATGACATACATCCAATGCTGCAGCTAGTACATGTAGACTGAGAGCTTTCAGTAAAGAAGGAAAGGAGAAAATGAGACTTTTCCCTTTCAGCAGCAGCATATTAGACAAGTCAAATTGATGAATAGACCAAAAGCAAGAGAGCAATTAGATTAAAATATATATGTGTGTATACACATATAAATGTATGTATTCATATGTATACACACACCTGTATATAAGGTATATTAAATATATAAAATACCTATAAAGCATATAATTCTTTTATTTATTACATGTTTTAACTAATAACTAATGTATGTTTGTTTTATGTAAAACTTTGAAAGTAGATGATACATGAGATGCATAGAACAAATAATGAGCTTAGAAGACAGGACCGAATTTTTGGCAGTACACACCATTTCCAGAAAAGACCTGCCATATGGCTGAATTTCTCTAGAGAGATCTGACAATCAAGTGAACAAAAGCTGTATGATTTTGAGCAATAATTTGATCATATCACTACAGTAATATTAGAAAAGTGTTTCAACTCATGTTATAAACTTGCTTCATCCTGCCTGCATCATCCTGATGGAGAAGTCCCGAGTATACTTAGGTACATATCTATTAACTAGTGCAGGACATGTAGCATTTGGAAGGATACTTGGACTATTGAAAAGGTTTAGTGAAATTGCAGCTACTTGCATCCCAAGACTTGAAAGATTGAGATGAGACTGACTAAACCAAATGGCTACAATTTTTGTATTGGAGAGGTAGAAGATGTGTCAAAAATAGTTCTGAGAAAGACCTGTATGTGTGTAGAATAATAAGCAAACCAGGCAAAACAAGGAGACAAGACAGAAAAAGCATGCATATATGACATTTAATAAGGAACTCAATGAGAAATATGAGAGCTCTCACTGAGGCAGGAACAATAACAGAGTTATCAATGACAGAGTGCAAGAGGTTAAAGGCAGCAGGAACAGTTATAGGAAAATAGGAAGGAAGGAAGGAAGGAAGGAAGGAAGGAAGGAAGGAAGGAAGGAAGGAAGGAAGGAAGGAAGGAAGGAAGGAAGGAAGGAAGGAAGNAAGGAAGGAAGGAAGGAAGGAAGGAAGGAAGGAAGGAAGGAAGGAAGGAAGGAAGGAAGGAAGGAAGGAAGATAAGCTGGCTCAGGAGAATAAATATAGCATGGGAAAACTGGAGCCTGGCCATCACGACAATACCTCTTTAACATCAAGCCCAAATATTTACAAGGCAGCAACATCAGAGACAGCAGATGTATGATGGCAGGGTTCTTTTCAGCAAAACCTCACCTTTGAAATGGTTTGAGATTTTATCTGTTCCATCTCCATACTCTAGGCAGTAATTCTGCTGTTTCAAAAAATTCTTTTTTTCAGCTTGGTTGTAATAAAATAATAATAACAGCAACAAAAATAATAATAATAAACAATGAGCTTTGCCCTTTTCTGGTGATTTTTTGGAATTTTCACATTGAAGAAATGCAGATGGTGGCTCCACCGGGCACCTCTACATAAACAGGCTTGTCCATCACAAAATCCTTATATTCCCATTGTAAATTTTTCTAACAGGAGGCGCAAAAGGCCCTAGCTTTGTTTAATAAAAATGAGAAGTACATAATGCTAATAAAGTATGATTACAAAACTCTCATATGCTATGTATGTGACAGAACTTGTGACCTGCTATAATTTACTATATTTTTAGTAATGTAACAACATAACATCTCTTCACTTTTTCCTGCTGCTGAGTGCCCAGAGGTATAAATGGCAAAGATAATGACTAGGCCATACTTATATTGCCTTCCATTTTTTCCTCATTTTTCTGTTTCTGCACTTGTTACATAATAACAATTTGTACAGTCATTTCAGGAGTTCAATGCAACAATTCTTCAGTGTTGCTAGGAAAGATATTTTATAAGTATATATCATGTAGATGTCTGACACACTCAAAATTCTGTTATCACATAACCATTAATTATCAAAAATGCACCAAATACTGCAGTCCTATTTCTGGATATGTAATTAATATTTTCAATGGAAATAAGAGAAATGCTGCTTTTTATTATTTTAATATCAGCATTTATGATTTAATATCCACATTTCCAATAAGAGATATACCCTTTAGGATTGGGGGGAGAAAAAAAAAATAGAGGAACTAGAGGCAGTACAGGGGAAAAAGAAAGACAGACTGCATTCTATATTCTATATTCTAAATTCTATATTCTATATCTGTTGACTGCATTCACTCCATAAAACAAGACAGCAAATTTCAGGTAGGAATAGCAGCACCTAGAGTTAAAATAAAACAGAAACACACAAAATAAAAGATATTCAGGAGAAGTGTTTCTTTCTATGAACACAGAGAACAGAGGCAGCCAAGACACAGTCTTATGAGCAGCAGTGTCTGGCCTCCACTTAGACCTTCTGAAAGTATTGGTGGTGGTTGTGGGGGATGTCTGGGGAACCTCCAATGGACTAAAGGGTTTTTGCTGCTGACAGCTAAGGACTAAGGAGAACTAAGTTAAGGACAACCACAGCAGGTGCTAACTACTCCTCAGCAGCTCTGCAGCAAGCTGCAGTTGCTGCTCTCTGGGTCCTGCATCAACCTGACAAACAGTGCACTGGAACCTCCCGACTTCCTTTCCTTCACCTGCAGAACAATAACCTGGGAAGAAAACAGAGGCTATAAAGAGTTATATCAGAGGCACAGTCACTGTGACAGAAGGCAAGGAGCAGGCAGAGAAAAGGGAGTACATCACTACTACAGCAATCTCAGTGTGCAGTGTGGCAGCAGATGCTACACCAGCAGCTGATCTCACGATCTCTCTATAGGCCCTGCCAGGAGGCTGAGGGACTCCATCCCCAGGAGGCAGACAGGAAAGGAGACAGCCCTTTGGCTTGAGAACACAGAGCTACCGGAGAAGGAGAGATATCCCCTGCTAGAGCTGCCCAAGCAGTCCTCTAAGCAGTGAAAGGTTTGATGAGGCTCTGCTGGACTCTCTGTCTCACCACGAGCTCTAGGAGCAGGCTCTGCCAGGCACTGTTGTGCTCCAGTCTTTGCCCTTTGTTGCCTTCTGGCATCATTGTCAGCCCTGGCTGCTACTGCTACCAAATCCTTTTCTTTCCCAAGCCCTAGAGAATGTAATGAGTGTGCTGGTCTCATCCCTTGTAAGAGGAAATCACCCAGGTGCCCACAGGCTCAGGCCAGGGTGCAAACAAAGCTGGTGGCAGGTTCTCCAGGTGGAGAACTCCAGGTGTCCCTCCCCACTGAGAGGGCTGAGTCACTGCCCCAGCCTCTTCGGCTGCAGTAGTTTGAGGCTGTGCTGCTGACCCTGTCCCCAGCATGCAATCTGAGCTGGCTGGCACCAGCAGCCATCCATAATTGTCTTTGTCCTCCAGTGTTCTTGCAGCCTGCGCAGTGGAGTTGGGACCCAGCTGGAACCAGCACCAGCAGCCAGGTACAACATGGAGTGTCCTTGAGCTCCCCTGTTCCTGAGAGCAGCAGCCGGTCAGGCCAGACACAGACCGAAAGACAGGCCACTCCAGGTTAGTACAATGATTGCAACATCCTTAACACCTAGCTACGAAGACTGCAAAATGGAATGAGCCATGTGCCAGCCCCAGGCAAGGGCTCACTATGGCAGCTAATCTCAGCTGTGCTGGGAGATCACTCATTTCCTCCTTAGCTTCTTCTTCCTCTGCATTTCCCTGGGCTGGTGCTAGGAATTAGACCAGAGGAGCTGTGTTCTCTCTGGATGTTGACAAGACCTTCAAGCCTGGAATCAGTATGAGGGATTGCTGACTTCTGACCTTACCACAGCAGGTCTTAACTTCTCCTGGGAAACTTTAGCAAGGTGTGGCTGCTGCTAATGAGCTCTGTGGGTTTCCCTTGGTCAGAAGGAGCAAGGGCCTTTGTTGCAGCTCACCTTTGACTGGGGTAGACCAAGCACCCCATTGGCCAGGTAAAGGCCTAGTGCACAGCTCCCAGAGCACAGCCAACAGAGGCAGCAGTTTGTGCAAAGAAGGGGTCCTTGTCTCCCTTCAGAGCAGTCTACATTTTCACCATATCTAAGTATGGTATCACCACAGGGCACACTTTTCACAGGAACTGTTAGAACCTCAGTCATGTTAAAGGCATCCTCCCAGATAGGCCTTCCAATGGAAGATGCAGCTCTACAAGTCTCAGGTTGCAGGGAGTGCTAGGGCCTCCCCATGAAGCTGAGGCTGACAGCCATCCATCATGCAGAAGGTACACTGCTGTTGAGGAGCTGTGTCACCAAGGAGTTATGGGAGGAAGTCAGCAAGCTGTGTAGAAAGGGTATTGTCAAAGATGCTACCACTTCCAGAGCCATAGCTCCCCACAGCAGCAGAGATGCATATAGAGCCTGTGCCTTGCGGGACTCTACGTGGTAATTCCCAAAAAGGTGAAGGCTGGAAGAAGCAAGAAAGCTCCTGCTCCTCCTGAAGATTTGCAGCTGATCAACATGTTTGCTCCCCTCCAAACTGAGGAGGAGTTGTACATGGTTTCAAGAGAAGCAACTGCATCAAAGGACTGGGAGAGACGGGATCCACTCACTAAGCAGGGCACATGCATCTTTGCCAGAAGGCTAGCCAACTTGACAAATAGGTAAGCAGGCAGTACAGGCATGTCCCTGCATGCAGGCCACCTGCAACATCTGCTTGGAACCTGTGGGTAACAAATTATCAGGTGGATGAGGGAAAGCCTGTGAAGGTGGTCTATTTAGACTTTAGTAAGGCCTTTGACACATTCTCCCACTGCATTCTCCAAGACAAGCTGGCAGCTCATGGCTTAGGCAGGTTTACTCTGTGTTGGGTAAAAACCTGTCTGGATGGCCAGGCTGAGGGAGTGCTGGTGAATGGAATTAAACCCTACTGGTAGCTGGTCCTGAGTAATGTTCTTCAGAGGTCAGTGTTGGGGCCCTTTCTTTTTTAATATCTTTATGAATGATCTGGATGAGAGGATTGAGTGCACTGTCAGCAAATTTGCAGATGACATCAAGGTGGGAGGAAGAGCTGATCTCCTTGAGGGTAGGAAGGCTCTACAGAGGGATCTGGACAGACTGGGTCAATGGACTGAGGACAACCATATAAAGTTCAATGGGGTCAAGTGGATCTTTTCCAAGAAGAAGGGGCCTCAAGTTGCACCAGGGGAGGTTCATGTTAGATATTAGGGAAAAAAACCTACATGGAAAGAGTTGTGAAGCATTGGAATAGGCTGTCCAGGGAAGCAGTGGAGTTACCATCCCTAGCAATGTTCAAGAAACGTGTAGAGAAGGCACTTGGGGACATGGTTTAGCAGGCATGGTGGTTATGGTTGGACTTGATAAACTTGAAAGTCTTTTCCAACCATAATGAATTTATGACCCTATGATAACTTAGCTGTTATAACTTTAATCAAAAGCAGCTGTTCACAGACTGAGCTTTTTTTTTTTTTTTCTATATCATAGAATCATAGAATCATTAAGGCTGGAAGGGACCTTTAGAGGTCATCTAGTCACACGCAGGGTCACCTACAGCACGTGGCACAGAGCTGCGTCCAAGCAGGTTTTGAAGATCTCCAGAGCAGGAGATTCTACAACCTCTCTTGACAATTTGTTCCAGTGCAGGAGATTCCACAACCTGTCCTGACAATTTGTTCCAGTGCTCTGTCACCCTCACTGTCAAAAAATTTTTCCTTAAGTTCCTGCAGAACTTTTGGTGCTTCAGTTTGTGGCTGTTTCCTCTAGTTCTAGTGGTCACTACAGAAAAGAGGCCAGCCCCATTCTCCTCACTCCCTCCCTTGAGGTATTTATATACACATATCAGATCAGCCTTTTCTTCAGGCTGAACAGGCCCAGCTCTCTCAGCCTTAACATATCCCTTTCAAAGACATTAATGGATCAAAGGAAAAGAAGTGTCATCATTTCTTTTCCAATAAAATGACTCAGTTATGGCCTATGGTCATGGGCATGGGCAAAGAACACAATGTTCTAGGTCAAGTCACCTTTTCTAAACCATCCTTGAGACCTCATGCAGCAATAGAGCATGACTGCTGAAGCACAAAGGATGTACGTGTCCTGCAAAAGGATAGAGTGGGTATTGGAGTGCACCCTCATCAAGTTTGCTGATGATACCAAACTGGGAGGAGTAGCTGATACCCCAAAGGGCTGCCACCATCCAGAGGGACGTGGACAGACTGGACAAGTGGGTGGTGAGAAACTTCATGAAGTTCAACAAGAGCAAGTGCAGGGTCCTGCACTTGGGGAGGAACCAGACACCAGTACAGGCTGGGGAATGATCTTCTGGAGAGCAGCCCCACAGAGAGGGACCTGGGCATCATGGTGGATGACAAGACGACCATGAGGCAGCAGGGTGCCCTGGTGGCCAAGAAGGTCAGTGGGATCCTGAGGTGCATTAAGAAGAGCATCTCCAGCAGATTGAGAGAGGTGATTGTCCCCCTCTACGCAGTCCTAGTGAGGCCACATCTGGAGACTGTGTGCAGTTCTGGGCTCCCCAGAACAAGAGGGAGGAGTTCAGCACAGGGCTACCAGGATGATCAGAGGCCTGGAACATCTGCCCTATGAGCAAAGGCTGAGAGAGCTGGGCCTGTTCAGCCTGGAGAAGGGAAGGCTGAGGGGGAGGGTCTGATCATTGTATACAAATACCTCAAGGGAGGGAGTAAAGAGGATGGGGCTGGCCTCTTTTCAGTGGTGGCCACCGAAAGAACTAGAGGAAACAGCCACAAACTGAAGCACCAAAAATTCTGCAGGAACTTAAGGAAAAATTTCTTGACAGTGAGGGTGACAGAGCCCTGGAACAGGTTGCCGAGAGAGGTTGTGGAGTCTCCTTCTCTGGAGATTTTCAAAGCCCACTGGGATGCAATCTTGTGCCACGTGCTCTAGGTGACCCTGCATGTTCAGGGAGGTTGGACTAGATGATCTCTAGAGTTCCCTTCCAACCTTAAGGATTCTATTATTCCTTGATCCACAGTGCATTTATTTATATACAGCATTTGCTACTACATGCAAATGGAAAATCACTGCATTTTTTTCCTCACAAAAGAGGACTCCTGCTGAGATATAGCATATGCATTTAAAGATTATTTCTGGGAAACCATGAATTTTTGTGCTTTCAGTGTGGCTGACCACAAATTGACTTTTACATGATCTACTTGTCATCACATATCACACTTTAGAAAAAAAAAAAAAGTCAGAAGTAGGTTTCTGTCTCTTTTTTAAAATTTTTTTGAAACAAAAATCCCTTTATGCTGACAGCTGAAACACCAAGAAACATTCAAAAAGCAATAAACAACAACAAAAGTAAAATACTTGAAAGTAAGTTTAAATAAGCTCTAGAACAGTAATTTAAAAGTACTCTCAAAACAAGTGGAGGGGCCTGCTTCAAAAAATACAAAATAAAACAGAACTAGCAAAGTCACCAGTGAAACACATGGTGTTTTTCAGGTAAAAATTCCAAAGTGCTCCATTGATATATTCGGTGCACATGTCTAAATAACTAATAGGAGATCTAAATTTCTAATAGGAGAAAGACTGTAATAATTATCTAACCACTACTTTTCAGGAGTATTAAGATGTACCTTAAGGTGAAAAGAGCAACCTCTAAAACTTGCATCTTTTTTTTTCCATTCATAAATGAAAGTATACTTCAAGAGGGAAAAAGTGCCTTGTCTCCATCTTCTTTGGAAATTGCCCTAAGGACAATACTAGACCTTTTGGGAACTTAAAATCCTAGGAGATATGCTTAAACAATTCTATTTAAAATAGCCTGTTGTTTTCACTTTCCAAGACATTTTGTAATTACATAAACTTTGCCCTTAGTTGAAGTCTGTAAACTAAGTCATAGAAATTCAGCAAATTAGTAACATTTAATGACCATAAACTCTCCAACATATTCTGCTGAGGAGTTTCTTGCTATAGACAAGTACCAAATATCTACACTGAAAACAAATATGTGAAAGGCAGTGTTTGTATCACCTAATATCCATCTCAATGTTTTGCATCTAGTCTGAGTTAGTGGTCTATGCTCACTCACTAGGCAATAGTACATTTATTCCACACATCTTTGATCTTCTTCTGGAATGAAGTCACTGTTTCTGTTCCTGATTACACTGGGACTTTAATGAACTTAAATTTGACAAAAGACTAAGAAGTGTTAGGTAAATCCCTAACAGTATTGCTTTTCTGGACCTTTTTCCAGAGGCAATTTCCCAGGGCTGTTACACAGTGATTGATATCCTGAATGTGAGGCTCCAGGGCTGCAATGTCAAACATCCTGAGAAGAAAAGAAATAGCAACAAGCATACTTCCATCATTCACACCAAATGTACAAATAAAGACAAGTGGAGATGATCTTATCATTTTAATAAGTGAGAACAGACCTCCACTATGCTAAAACAATCTAAGAAAAAAATCTTTCCTTTATGGGCCAGTTTCTGAGGGCAAGTTGAGACTTTTGAGATAGCTCTCACGGAAGAAATTCTTTTCAAGAGCTTTGACCCTCATTGAACTAGGTGATTGACAAACATACTGCCTAGTCTACATTTCATCCTGAGATCTCCAGCATTCCAGCATCTGAAGGTCCAGTTATACCTGGAGGGAGAGAATGATATTTAGAAAGTCTGTAGAAATCTGAATGACCACTCTTCATATATATATATACTAAAATATGTGCTGGTTAGTTAGGCAATGAATTTCTTAAATTACACATTTTTTTCAAAGCTTTTAGAGACTTCAGAGAAAACAGAGCTTAAACACAGGATAAAGGAGTCTCAAATAGATCCTGTTCACCTATGATTTGTGATTCTATATGGAAAAGCTACATGAGGCTTCAACAGGCCTCAAAACTTGCTAAAGTTATGTATTGCATAATTTTAAAAAATGTGATTTAGGACATAACTTTTAAAAAATAAGCTCTTGAAATGATACAAATATCTACACTATTCAACATTAGATCTTAACATCAGTTGTCAAATAATTGAAAATTACTCAGAAAAAAACAATGGATATATTTCAGAGTTATTTTGCAATGCAGAATCAACCTTACATGTTTAAAACTGCAAAGGACTATCTCACATAGATGACCTACTAATTTTCCAGTACTAAAAGGCATTTATTAGTGTACTGTTACCAGAGATGGCATCTGATATTCAGTGACAGGTAAATACTTGCCTATTCAAAGCTATCTTAAAACCCTTTACAATACAGCCATCAGTTTAATTAAGATATGCAATTTTTGTTTTTAGTGTGAAAGCTTTGATGTTGAGAAGTATCTCACATTCTGTTACTTTTCAGAAAAGAAAGTGAACTCGTGGACTAAGAAGTACACCAACTTAAAATTTGAATGTTCATTTTTGATGTGACTGTTTTTTCTTACCAACACAAAAATATCCTCTAAAATAGATAAGCCATTTTTGCAGCTAAAAGGAAATCACAAGTCCCAGACTCTTGTCTACAAATATACAACTACCTTCTCACTCACACAGACAAAATGAATGTTCTAATATATCAGCACACTTTTTTTTTCATGTATGCTTCTGTGTTTTGTTTCCATAGTATGTTTGTTCCCAGGAAATAAATAATGATTGAGTTTTGTTTTCCTAGTAAATTATAAGCTTTAATTTATGTATCACTTTTTACTAATTGAATTGAAAACAAAGTTTGTCTTCTCAGAGTGTGCCAGATTTGTCTCCATTTAAAGTGATAAAAACTCAGTGCCTCATTTTTAAAAAAAATTTTTTACCTTACAAATTGAGATACCCAGTCTATCAAAACTCATCACTACTCTTTATTTAACTAAAATACTTCCAAAAGAAAAAAAACTCTGAGCCTTCACAAATTATTTGTTCCCAAGAGAAGCTGTGAAATCTGCCTTATATTAGAAACAACAAACCTGGAAATTATAAGTAAAGGCAGAGTTTCAAGCAATGAAACCCAGTGAGGAGTAGAAAGCTGAGTGCTGGGGATGCATACTTTTTATTCAGAAAAGAAAAAAAAAAAAAAAAAACAAGGAAGAAATAGAAATACGTAAACAAAGCAGTTGGTTGGCATGACTTCACAGAGGATTTCTATGAGAAAAAAAAGGCTTTGAGAGTTTATTATGAATTTTTACTTAATGTAGCTGTAAATGTCTACCAAGAGCAAACTGACCACCCAGAGCACCTTAGAGCATGTGTCCCAGCAAGTATCTCAGAAAAGAGAATTTCCACATTGTAGGCCCTCTGCAGTTATTTCATCACTGATGTGCCATCTAATTCACCTTTGGTGGGGTTACTACATACTGAAGAGGAAGGGTGGAAATATGGTCTATCATAGCTATGCAACTAACTCCTTCTTTCTTCCATTTCTGCTGTCTGTGTCTATACCTTGCCCTTTGCAAGGACAAGGGTCTCTAATCTATCTTGCATGAGGATATACATCTCAACTATCTTGCATGCACACACTTTGGCTCTCCCTTACTCTACTGAATTCCATGTATCACCTACTTTTCTACAGCCTGTTACATCGGTATTGGCACCTATGATATTTCTGTTTAGATATTTGTGACCAGCATTAAATGCATCAGTTAGATCATCTTATTATTAATAATGACTATTATTAATAATGCCTGGTCATAAAAAGGGTAGAGTTTTATATGAGATATCTGACAATGAAAGGTTATATTCAACTCCACCATGGTTCAAATTTTCCTATTCTTAAAGCAAATAACACAGCAAACTTCTTCCTGTGCTTCAGGCAATGCCTGCACATAGCTTCCCAACACTTCCCCTTTTAGTCATCTGCTTTCAGAGTTTAAAATTGATCACTGAACATCAGTCTCTACATGGACTAAACTAGAGCTAATCCTTTGGTATAGTTGAAGAATAGTTCACTTGTTCCCTCAAATGGATTATCAGTTGTGATTTTTGCTAAAGCCAAAAGATAGAAGTGAATCTGATTCCTGACAAACTTTCCATATGGGCAAGCATCTGTATACACCAAACAAACTACACAGAATAGTTAGTCTATTGAAATTCTGTCCCAACAATGGGAGTTAAAAACAATCTGGGGCTGCTTCATTTGCAGCAGCAGTTCTTTCTTTTCTGCCTTTACGAAACCTGTTTGGGGCATGAAACTTGGTTCTGTGAGTCTGTCTGTTAATAGCATGATTGCTGTTAGTAGTAGGAATTAATTATGATACAAAAATTGTCTGATTCTGTATTTTAAACCAACTTCATATATTGTTTTAATTAGAATGCATCCTTAAACTGATCGAGTCTGCTCAAATATTTCAGTGTTCCTTAACAGCCAGTTCTATTGCAAAAATCAGTCTTCTGACTTAAGTACAGGTAGATGATGTTGAATGAGAAAAAAAAAAGATTAAAATAAGCTTACCAAGGTAACCCCATCATCCCATATTAAAAACCAACCACTCAACTAACTAGCCAACTAACCAATAAAACACTTTTGCATGATCAGCGCATCATGCATTGCTGATTTTACCCAGTTTTCAAAACCAACGTGTTTTGCCCATTGCTGAAGCCCTGGACTCAGTAAACTTTTTTTTTTTTTTTTTTTTTTTTAATATATATGTATAGAATGATCACACTCTTAGGTATTGGGTACACAACTGTACCATATCTCAAATCTTGTAACACCTCAGAGGTGTGATTATCTGCTGTCATGCTTTAATTCTTAATTAAACAAAAGTTACAGCTCAGATAAGATCCATGAGAGGATTATAGTCATTCTTGGTTAGACAAGGGTGAATGTTTGTCTTTGAAATTAAAATTCAGGTGCTTGGGTGAACTCTGTAATATTGAGCTGTATGAGAATACAGTTCCTCTTAGTTTTCCCTTTGATATGATATAACCAGGAGGCAGCATACACACACAAAGCTGCAGTCCCTAGAAATCAAGCCCTGAGAAACCCAATAAACAGTACAAAATTGCTGTCATTCAGATATTTTGCACTATAACAACTTCTCAGCATTTGGACTTAAATTAAACTGTAAATTAAGTCTGCTTCTAAGGATGTGAAAAAGATTGATTCTCTTTACTGTACAT
This sequence comes from Nothoprocta perdicaria, assembly GCF_003342845.1. Taxonomy (NCBI): domain Eukaryota; kingdom Metazoa; phylum Chordata; class Aves; order Tinamiformes; family Tinamidae; genus Nothoprocta; species Nothoprocta perdicaria. The sequence continues at coordinate 260,169 of NW_020454616.1, forward strand.
TAGTGCAAGTCAAAGTGGCCATAACAATACTGGAGGAAGTCATGAAATGTGTACTAAATTAGTGAACTTGCAAATATAAAGGTGAATAATAATGCCCGAGGAAAAAACAACATAAACTACTCTGGTGATTTAAAATATATATACATATATATTTAAAAATATTAACCCAAATTATGGTCTCCTTTAAAGGTTACATTAGCATTTACAAAGAACTTTCAAGCAATTTAACTACAATGAATTTTAACAAGGCAGCTTCCTGTTCATATCGCTTACTTATTTTTAAATTTTACGAGACTCTTCTAGCAGAGTTTTGTAGCTGTTAAGATGAAAGCCTGGATGCATGCATACTTTAAAAGTGGAGGAGGAAGCCATAGAAGAATAAAAGTAAGAAAGGAAAATAATCAATTTGGTATCAAATTTATTCCGAAGCCGAAAAGTGCATTTTTTTCCAATTGTGAAAGAAGACATGCAGGGAGGTCAAAGGTTGGGCGAAGAGGAGACAGTATTGTGTAGGAACTGTCACGCATCACCACCTATTTTGACATGCACAGGGCCGTTTGTTGTCTGTCGAACATGCAAATTAAGTGCCTGCTGTCATAGCTAGCCGATATCTGAAAGTGGAAAATGAGACCACCTGTAACCAGTGAATGGAGTGATGGACAAGCATTCAGAGCTCGTCATTTCCAACGCCATTCACACCACCTCCGAATTGCATATGACATGTAAAAATCTTTTCTTAATATTCACAACCGGGAAGTTTGGGGAATTATGGAGGCTTCAACTGCTGCATCTAATGGGTTCTCCAAGCAGACAGCTGTGACTGTGAGCTGGCTTGATAATTAGGTGTCCAGGAAGATTTTATGCTATGAATCAGTTAAAAGGGAGAAAAGAAAAGAAAATAATGGCAAGCAAAACTCGCTCGAATGGAATCATATTAACCCTTGCATGTCCTCCTCAGCACTTGGCTTTTATAGTTCCTGTGAAGTGAGATTTGTAGAAATCAGACACATAATTATGTCTTCTCTCTCTGAACAATGCTGTCTTCCTACTCAGAAACCTGACTCCAACCTTGTTTGATGCTTTATTTTCCTGAAGAGAGCTTACAGAAGTATTAAATCTAAATTTGTCAATTCCTCATATATATGGAAGCAAAGACAAGCCTGTATTTGAATTCCTAGTGAATATGGTGTATAGGATTTTAAGAAACAGAATCTTTGCACTAAAGCCATGTCCTGTCATATGCTTGCGCATATGAAAATCCAATAATTTAGCTGGAGCTTCTATAATACTTGGCATGTTATCTCCTCTTTTGTGTGCGTATCCGTCTTTGTTCATAGTATCTCATAAATACTGCAGGAGCATAATTCTAGGAAAAACTGTGATGTATCTGATTATTACTTCTGCTTGATAAACACAGCTTCTCTCAGACTTTCATAGAATCATAGAATCATAGAATGCCGAAGGTTGGAAGGGACCTCAGAGGTCATCGAGTCCAACCCCCCTGCTCACGCAGGGTCACCTAGAGCACGTGCCACAGGGCTGCATCCAAACGGGATTTAAAGATCTCCAAAGAAGGAGACTCTTAGAATAGCAGAATTTTGACACGCCAGCCTACACAGTAAATTCACAAAACATGTTATTTAAGTAGAGCGTAGTTAATACCAGTGTTTGTTCCCAAATAAAAAAACAATCTCTTCAGTGTGCAAATTTTGGGCTGTAGCCTTTCTGGTTGGGGTTCCCTTCAAACACAAACAAGACATAGGGACAGAAGCCAGTCAGCATTCAGGTACATTTTTCAACCTATTGAATATGAATCAGAATTCAGCTATGGAATATTGTTCATGAACTTTTCCAAGTGTAATTATTTATGGAGCTAAACTGAAGTCTTGCCATAGTAAAATCACAACCTTGCTCCAAATTCCTGAGGAGTGAAGCTCATTTGCCAGAATTCAGAGGCAGCAAACTTACCAGGACACTAAGCAAGCTTCTCAGGGGTCATGCAAGAGAAAGCATGTCTTTAAAACAGTTTTTACTTCTTTATAAAGAATTACTTGGAAAAAGAAAGATCCTAGCAGTACCTATTCAAAAGCAACAACTATCCCATATTCTCTTGAATGTGGCCCTGTCTCTTCCTTTGTGTTCATGCTCCATCTATTTCAGTCATACGACTCTCTCAGAAACAGGAATTACTTTTCATCTGTTCTCTGGAACAGAAGGAGGAAGTGAGCATTTTGAGAAGTCCTAGCTCACAGCTACAACCAAGCCATCCCCATCTAATGGTTTACATCACTAAGACTGTTGTGCAACAAAGTAGAAGATCAGATACTGCTCAGTCAGTCCTACCCTGCCAGTCCTACGCTGATGGTGCCTCGGTCTACTGACATGTACCTATACACAGCCCTGAAATTCTCACTGTCCTGCTTCATCATTAACTCATTTGAAAATAGAAAATTTAAAAGACTATCAGTTAAAAACATCCAAAAAAAGCTACCACATTTCCACAAACTAAGTGTTTAGCATCAATGCTGGATTAAAGATCAATAACTAGTCACTTGCAATACATGCACCCCTGTAGTTTCCAGTCTGACTGTCAATGTGTTCTGGTTGAAAAGGCCACTTTGGGCATATCTTGGCTTTTTATTGTTTTATCACTTCCTGTCAAATTGGAAGAAAAAAACCCATAAACCTCACAGACTGGCTTCTGGTATGTCCCTGAGTCAGATTGCAGTCTGCAATATTGGTGCAAGCACAAAAGCATTACTGTTATTAAAGGCTGTAACTGTACAAACTAACATCTATAAACGTACTTAATATGGTTTGCTCAATAGGAGCCAATCATTTTCAGACATCAAAAAACAGGCAGTTAGGTAACATCATCTCCAAATTTGAGACCAAGGTTTGTTAAAAAGCTGCTGTTAGGGGTGGAGGGGAGAAGGGGTCGCTATTTGCCTTAAAGTCAAACTGGGGAAGAACATGTACATCCCAAATTTAGGTCATAGTCATGTGACTAGCAAGTCTTACTCAGACCAAACATTTTAGCCAACAATATATTTCCTCAAAGTTAATTTCAGTAGAAATGTTCCAAGTAGGTCACAAACGTACACTAAATGCTTTTTCATTACAGGTCTGAGTATCTGGGCACAGGGGTTTGTTTATTTTTAACAAGAATTACAGATACTTGGTGAAATTTTGCAATAGCAGGAATCCAAAACAATCAGATTTGAAATCTCTGTTAAACTACTTTAGGCTAGATGCTGCTTCTCTGTATATTCAGAAAACATCATATCATGCTGGACCCCCGACACTTCTATCATCAGCAGAGGTTGCAATGACAGATATTAGTTGGAAAACAAAAAGATCTTAAGAACACAATTACGTAATTTATCCTACTCACTATGAAAAGTCACACTCATTGGAGCAGATCCAGAAAAAGTACTCTATAGGGTGACATTGCCCAACCTAGTCTGACTTCAAACTTGTTCAGGTCAAAACAAGCCACCAAATGCTCATCAGTTTTGAAAATTAGTTTTCTACTACTGCTTGTTCAAAAGGGATTTTAGCACCTAACCTGAGGCTTATATTTCTGTAGGCTGTTTTCTGTAGAGGTTTTATTTGTCTTCCTTTTATTATTTTATTTGATGTGCCTAACTTGAACACTCATGCCATTGGCAAGAAAACAATCCAAGGACCCAAAAGTTCTCTCTATTCTGGAGAGACTTGCAATATAGGTAGGGGAGACAAATAAAGCACTTTACTTTCATGTGATGCTTTTCTAGGAACCAGTTTATTCTGTTAAAAGCACCTGCTGTTGAGAAGCAGAGTGACAGGGAAAGCACAGTGAATGACATGGAACATGTCATGTTATGGAACTCTAGGTTCAACCCTAAATAAGGAGACGCAATTACTCTTTCTATATGAATAGAAATTACCAAATTAATCCAATACACTTAATCCAAGACCTATTTACCACTCAAACACAAGCCCCTTATAATCCCAACACTAAAAGCTAAGTATGACTTAAAAGTGGTGTAAACACACTGAATTTGCCATCTTCACAAGGCAGTTTTAACTGTGATTGAGCAAATACAGTAATAAAAATTTAAAGAGGCTCACAGTAAAATTTCTAGGTTACATTATTGATCATACATAATACTATCACTAATATGTATTTAGACATGGCCCATTTTTATATAAAAAGTACTCTAGGTTTGCTCTGGTACACAATAGTTAAAATATGCAGATGGGTTGAATATTTGGAAGCAGTACCAGAAAAATCATACCCCTGTGTTTGTATGTACACAGCCCTATTTTTTGTTGTTACTGTTCACGTAACATTCTCCAACTTCATAATTACTCTACTGAAGCCTTCCACAAAAAGAGTTTCTAGGAGTAGTTACTCTAGGTAAGATGGATAAAGAAAAGCAGATATTTTTTCCCAGTTCCTTTCTAGTTGGAGTAGCTTCTCACATAACCTCATAGTTCATGGGTTTATAACGTGATGAGTTTTCTATGTGATTTTATCTTGCTGTTTTAGAAGAAATGTCTGTTATCTACATATTTCTAAAGCCAGTCAGAAGAGAACACAGCATAAGTAAAAAATAAGCTAAAAAAAAAAAAGAAAAGAAAAGCATTGGGATGATGTCCTCAAAGTGGAGTTTTATGAGGGTAGTATAATGTTTCTTGCATGTTCTTGTGTTGTGACACTGAATGAGTCTGAGACAGCTGCACCAATTCTGCACAATTAGTCAAGGTCAGGCACCACAAAGAGAGGACATTCATTATTTGTCAAGGGAACAATGAAAAGAGTTGCATGGTTTCTCATCTAGGGATGACTGTTAGCTACAGTTATTCAATAAGCAGTAAAATAGTAGAGAGGGGCAACCTTTCTGGACAACTGAAGTGTAAGAACTAACAAGGCAGAGCAACTGAACAAAAACAATCTTGTTTTAAGTACTGGAAGCATATGTTCATCGACACAAATCAATGTTCAGATACTAAAAGAGATGAAGGTAATCATTTCTACAAGCTTCAAGTAAAAACACTAAATTGACTTAAAACTGTTCCTGTATTACTGATGATTGGAATTGCAGATTCAGAAACTCAGAAAGAAAATAGTAAATAAATAAATAGATAGATAAATAAATAAATAAATAAACAAATAAATAAATAAACAAATAAATAAATTTGGGCAAAAGCACCATTCTCAACACAGACAGACAGTCAGAGATATAAACTATGATGACATTCTGGATTGCTTTTTAGCAAGAGGCTAAAAAAAAACAAATAATAACATAAAAAAAAGTTTTGATATTGATATTTTATATCAAATTTTATTTGTATTTAATTTAATTATGTATACTTTGAGGTCTGTTTTGAGTTTCCTTATTATACAATATCACTATTTTAAAAAGCAGTAAAGAGCATCATTAATATGCATATGAAAAGTATACATCATGGAATTATGGGGTGATTTTGATATAAAACTTTTCTTGCTCGAAATGCGGATTCATTGCTCAGTGTGCAGTGAGCCAATAATCACACACATGGGAGAGACATTTGATCATTTATTTGAGAGCTGAGCAAGGCTGGGTGCTTGGTGGTTTCCCACCAGTCTAGCATACCCTCTCAACTTCTCAAACCATATTAACACATGTATGTACACAGTGATTAACCCAAGTACTTTCCTCTTGCACTGATTGGTTAGTAATTTACATACAATTATAATTTTGCTTACTCATTGTGGTCGCTACTAGGCATGTTCAGCGGAACGGCCTTCACCTAGGCAAGGGTCTTTTTAACTTTTGTGCACGATTTTTAGTATTATAATGTAGACAGTTTAAGGATACATGGACCTTGAGTTTTTTTGCCAAGTTTGCAAAGTGTTAAAAAAAATCTAATTTTAATGAGCAGCTCCATGTTCTCCTTCCTTAAAGAATGCTAGCTGTCTGTTCTATCATCTAGTCTATGCCTAAATATCTTCCTGTCCTACCAAGATAGATGAGACATCTGTTTTACTTAGTTTTAAACAAGGTGAATCATCCTAATCGTGCAACACCCTCACAGAAATTTTCAGAAAAAAATAAACACAATTATTGTACAGTACGGTACAGGAATGAATGTATAAATGTATTTTATTTTTGCATTTACATGTACAAATACATGCATTTTCCATTGCATAATATTATTTATGTAATCGCTATCATTTATACAAACAATTGAAACAGGTGAGAGAATGCACAATGTCATTAAACATAAATATGGAGACTTTAAGTATATATATTTTTAAAGGTGCATTATATATTTATTTATATTCAAAGTGACTCCCATGCACTGCAAACACATCTTTTAAGTCGTTCATGGCAGGTTTAAACACTTTATCGTATCTTTGCTCATCAAAGGAAAATGAATTTCTGGATACTTAAGGAAGGAATTCTTACAATTAAGCAGTTTGAAAGCATTACTATAAGTATCTGTAAAACATCAAAGGACAAATATTCTATTTCTGGTCACCACTGAAAAACTAGGTTGCATTAGTTGAGGGGAAAGGAATTTTTCCTTCAGGTAGTTTTGCAGTTGCTAAGGCTTTGTAAACCACACCTGTACTTGCATACCACTATAAAAGGGGCAAGGATAGAGAGACATGAAAATCTTCTCAAATTCTTAATCCTCAGAGGGCCAGCCTCGGCCATATCCACCCCCTTTTGCTGCTACTGTCCTGCAGACATGTCAGGATGTTTGAAAACAAAAATGCTCACACCTGTTTGGTTTTTTTTTCCTCCACATTCCTCCAAGTATATTTCCCCACTTGTCATGCTAGCTCATTAAAGGAGACAGTAAAATAACAAAGAGGAGCAACAACCAATGGACTTTAGTTAGTTGATTTTCTTTCGCAGTACAAGATTTTGCAATAATAACATCCATCATTAACTGGTATGATTGTTACAGGGATAGGCTCAGCAATTAGAAAACAGAAATTAGTAATCAGAAGAAGTAAATAGAGTATACTGCTTGTCACATAAAATAAAATAAACCAAACCAAACTAAACTAAACTAAACTAAACTAAACTAAACTAAACTAAAATACTAAGTATATCCTGACTGTACAGGAGCCTCTCAAGCTTGCAAGGAGCTGAAAATGCTATCATTTCTACTTCTTGAATGTACAGAGGACTCTCAACCTTATAAGGGGTTACCTTAGCTCTGCAGCTCAGGCTAAGGGGAGTGGAGCAATACTCACAGTCCAGCCAGAGGAGCTGGTCAGATGTCGTTCTCCATCTCTGCTCAGTTCATCTGTGCTTGACTCTGTCTTTCATATCCTTAGGGAAGGCGTACGTGACTGTGCTAAGGTCATCCTTCCAGAATCTTCAGTGCAAAGATTATCATCAGAGATTATCTATCATGATAATCTTTGCACTGTCAGTGAGATGGGTTTCGGTCCCTTATTGGGTGTTTTGCAAGTGTTATCTGTTTTTTAGCCAGATGGATATTGTTTGCAAATTTTGGTGAAGCGAGAGCACGCTGCTTCCGCAAGACTTCCCACTTCTCTATCTTGTTGTTGGGGTCAATACCCAAAGTTTCTCCATTGCTTTTCTGCGATACTGTCAGAGTTCATGCAGTTTGACAGTCTGGGTTATTAACTCTTTGCAACCAAAATGCATGCAGCTCAACCGAGAAGTGGAAGATGAGCAAGTTGAGAGCTTGTGGGAAAGCATTAAAGGGCAGGCTAACGTGGGGGACACTGTGGTGGGTGTCTGCTACCCAGACCTGGGTAGCACCAGATCAGGTGCTACCTGATCTGATCACCTGATCAGGGTGAGAAAGTGGATATGGTCTTCTATAGACAGTTAGAAATAGCCTCATGGTCACAAGCCCTGCTTCTCATGGGAGACTACAACTATCTTGATATCAGCTGGAAAGACAACACAGCAAGGCACAAACAGTCCTGGAGGTTTCTGCAATGTGTTGATAATAACACAGAATCACAGAATCACGGAGTATTTAAGGTTGGAAGGGACCTCTAGAGATCATCTAGTCCAACCATCCTGCTCAAGCAGGCACACCTAGATCATGTGACACAGGGCGGCATCCAGGCGGGTTTTGAAGACCTCCAGAGAAGGAGACTCCACAACCCCCCTGGGCAACCTGTTCCACTGATCTGTCACCCTCACAGTAAAGTAGTTCCTCCTCACCTGGAGACGAAACTTCCTGTGCTCCAGCTTGTGGCCCTTACCCCTCCTCCTGTCGCTGGCCACCAGTGAGAACAGCTTGTCCCCTTCCTCCCTGCATTCTCCCTTCCTGAACTTATGCACACTAATCATATCCCCTCTGAGCCTTCTCTTCTCCAGAGAAAACAGGCCCAGCTCACTCAGCCTCTCTTCATACGAGAGATGTTCCATTCCCTTAATCATCTTGGTTGCTCTTCTCTGGACCCTCTCGAGAAGCTCCACGTCCCTCTTATACTGGGGAGCCCAGAACTGCATACAGTACTCCAGGTGCGGCCTCACGAGAGCTGAGTAGAGGGGCAGAATCACCTCCCTTGACCTGCTGGCAACACTCCTCCTGATGCAGGCCAGGATCCCATTGGCTTTCTTGGCCACGAGGGCACACTGCTGACTCATGGTTAACTTAGTGTCAACCAAGACTCCCAGGTCCCTCTCCGTGGAGCTGCTTTCTAGCAGGTCCACCCCTAATCTGTACTGGTGCCGCGGATTATTCCTCCCCAGGTGCAGGACCCTGCACTTGTCCTTACTGAACCTCATGAGGTTCCTCTCTGCCCAACTCTCCAGCCTGTCCAGGTCCCTCTGGATGGCAGCACAGCCCTCCGAAGTGTCGGCCACTCCACCCAGCTTAGTGTCATCTGCAAACTTGCTCAGGGTGCACTCCATGCCCTCGTCCAGGTCATTGATGAATAAACTGAAGAGCGCTGGGGCCAGTACTGACCCCTGGGGGACACCACTGGCCACAGGCCTCCAACTGGGCTCGGCCCCATTTATCACCACCCTCTGAGCTCTGCCATCTAGCCAGCCCTCAATCCACCACACCGTGCACTCATCTAGTCCACTCTCCTGGAGCTTCCGTATGAAACCTTTTAACACAGGTTGTGGAGGAGCCCACGAGGAGAGGTGGGCTGCTGGACCTTGTACTAACAAATAGAGAGGGACATGTTGGACATGTGAAGGTAGGGGGTAGCCTTGGCTACAGTGATCATGATTTGGTGGAGTTCAGGATCCAACGAGGAGGAAGCAGTGCTGTAAGTGGCCTTGTAGCCATGGACTTCAGGAAGGATGACTTTGGCCTCTTCAGGGGCCTACTTGGAAGAATCCCATCGGCTACGGCTCTGGAAGGAGCTGGTTCATTTTCAAGCGGCACTTCCTCTACACCCAACAACGGTGCATCCCTATGAGTAAGAAGTCAGGAAAGGCAGGCAGAAGGCCTACGTGGATGAGCAAGTTGCTCCTGGCAAAACTCAAGCAGAAGAAGGCAGTGTGCCCTGGTGAGGCCACATCTGGAGTACTGTGTGCAGTTCTGGGCTCCCCAGGACAAGAGGGAGGTGGAGCTGCTGGAGAGAATCCAGCGCAGGGCTACGAGGATGATCAGAGGCCTGGAACATCTGCCCTATGAGCAAAGGCTGAGAGAGCTGGGCCTGTTCAGCCTGGAGAAGGGAAGGCTGAGAGGGGATCTAATCAATGTATATAAATACCTCAAGGGAGGGAGTGAGGAGGAAGGGGCTGGCCTCTTTTAAGTGGTGGCCACTGACAGAGCTAGAAAAAACAGCCACAAACTGAAGCACCAAAAATTCTGCAGGAACTTAAGGAAAAGTTTCTTGACAGTGAGGGTGACAGAGCCCTGGAACAGGCTGCCGAGAGAGGTTGTGGAGTCTCCTTTGGAGATCTTCCAAACCCGCTTGTATGCCCCATGCTCTAGGTGACCCTGCATGTTCAGGGAGGTTGGACTAGATGACCTCTAGAGGTCCCTTCCTACCTTAAGGATTCTATGATTCTACTCGCCCATTACTCCACCCCATCACAGTCACAATCATGTGTATCTGTAACTGTGCTCCAGTCAGTCATGGACCTGATCTGAGTCTACTTGTTGCAAAGGTTGGTAAGGCACCTGTAAGGAGTTTATCTTACCCAACAATATATTCAGATTTATTCATTTTAAACATAAGAATGTAATACATATAATGATAAGGATGATGAGGCATAACAAGGATAGTAACTGCCCCACCTATCTGGTTACTCCCATTGCCTTTAGGACAGAGGTGACCCAAGACAATGTGTTCCAGTTGATCATGGAGGATTCAAAAGGGGCTGTCACGATCTTCATGTCCTCAAGTCCTTCTGACCCTTGACTTAATATTTTCTGGGCACCCTGAATTGTGGAAGAGTCCTTTTCTGTAGCAACACAATTCTCCCAGAGTTAAGTACTTCACACATTCCTTGTTGTTTAGTAAGAGCTATGTTCAGCACCAACTTGTTCTGTAGCACCATCCTTTGCTGGTTCAGTTTGGATCGGTTGTTGATCTGTGTTTCAAATGCACATGCAGTCCAATTGGCTATGGAGTAGACAGAATCATAGAATCATTATGACTGTAAAAGGCCTTCAACATCATCAAGACCAGCTGTAAGCCCTTCACACCGTTGCTGCTAGACCATATGCCTAAGTGCCTCATGTACATGTTTCTTGAGCACAGCTAGGGATGGTGACTCCACTGCTTTTTTGGGCAGCCTGTTCCAATGCTTCGCCACTCTTTCCATATAGAATTTTTTTCCTAATAGTCTAATCTGAAGCTCTCCTGGTGCAACTGAAGTCCATTTCCTCTTGTCCTAATTTCTGTAGGTATTTTGGAGAAGAGATAACTCCCACCTCATTACAACCTCCTTTCAGGTAGTTTTATAGAGCAATGAGGTCTCCCCAAGCCTTCTCTTTTCTAGACTAAATAGTTCCAGCTCCCTCAGTCACCCCATATAAGGTCTGTACTACAGCCCCTTCACCAGTTTCGTTGCCCTTCTTTGAACATTACAACACCTCAGTGTTTTTCTTGTAGTGAGAGATCTAAAACAAAATGCAGTATTCAAAGTGCAGCCTCACCAGCACCAAGTACAGGGGCATGATCACTTCCCTAGTCCTGCTGGCTACACTATTCCTGACACAAGCCAGGATGCCATTGACCTTCTTGGCGACCTGGACATGCTGCTGACTCATGTTTAACTGGCTGTCAACCAACATCCCCAGATCTTTTTCTGCCATGCAGCTCTCTAGTCACTCTCTCCTAAGGCTGTAGCATTGCATGGGTCGAAGCATAGCATTGATCGAAGTGCAGGACCCAGTACTTGACCTGCTTGGCGTCAGCCCTTTGACCCAGTCTGTCCAGAACCCTCTCTAGAGCCTTCCTGTTCTCCAGAAGATCATCTCTTCCTCCCAGCTTGCAATCTGCAGATTTGTCATCTGCAAATTTGCTGAGGGTGCACTCAATCCAGATCATCCAGATCATTCATAAAGATACTAAAGAAGAAATGGCCCCAACACTGACCCCTGAAGAACACCACTCAGGACCAGTCACCAGCTGGGTTTAACTCCATTCACCCTGGCCATCCAGACAGTTTTTTACCCAACACAGAGTATACCTGCCTAAGCCATGAGCTGCCAGCTTGTCTTGGAGAATGCAGTGGGAGACTGTGTCAACTGTGTCAAGGCCTCACTAAAGTCTAAATAGACCACCCTTACAGGCTTTCCCTCATCCACTAGGTGGGTCATACAGTCATAGAAATGAGATTAGGTTGGTCAGGGAGGACCTGCCTTTCATGAGCCCATGTTGGCTGGGACTGATCCCCAAGTTGTCGTGCCCATGCTGTGTGATTGCCCTGAAGAAAATCTGTTCCATAACCTTCTCTGATATCAAGGTCAGGCTGACAGGCCTGTAATTCTCTGCATCCTCCATTTGACCGTTTTTGCAGATGGGCATCAGATTTGCAAGTCTCCAGTCATCTGAGATCTCGTTTATTGACCAGAACTCCTTATAAATGATGGTGAGCACTTCTGCCAGCTCCTTCAGAATCTTCGGTTGGATCCCATCTGCCCCCATAGACTTTTGAATGTTCAAGTGGGGTAACAGGTCACTGACTGTTTCCTCCTGAGATATGCAGGTATATTCTGCTCTCTATATTTCTTTCCCAGCTCAGAGGGGCAGTACCTTGAGGATAAATGATCAAGGTATTAAAGTCCAAGGCAAAGAAAGCATTAAGTACCTCAGCCTTATCCTTGGTGACAATATTTCCTGACATATTCAATAAAGGATGGAGATTCTCGTTGTTGCTCCTCTTCCTATTGATCTATTGTAGAAACATTTTTTGTTGTCTTTTACAGCAGTGGCCAGATTGAATTCCACTTGACCTTTCACCTTTCTAATTTCCTCCCTACATGTCCTAGCAATGTCCTTGTACTCTTCCTGAGTCGCCTGCTCCTTCTTCCAAAGCTCGTAAATCCTCTGTTTTTTTCTATCCCAAAATACGGTTATTAGAATAGGCATATATAAGAATATGCTTATTCAGCCAGGCTGGTCTTCTGCCTCTCCTGATCATCTTTCAGTACACAAGGACAGCCTGTTTCTGTGCCTATAAGATTCACCCAGCAGACTCTCCTGATACATTAATGCCTCACTCTGCTTGTCATGAGAGATCAATAATTTAGGTCAGGCAAGACAAGCTTCCAAAAATACTCCAAGTCTATGGGCAGTGCTGGCCTGTGCCTCATGATGAGAGCGACATTTAGATTGGGAAAAGGCATAATAAAAAGAATCACAGAATCACAGAATATTCAAGGTTGGAAGGGACCTCTAGAGATCATCTAGTCCAACCATCCTGCTCAAGCACCTAGAGCATGTGGCACAGGGAGGCATCCAGGCGGGTTTTGAAGACCTCCAGAGAAGGAGACTCCACAACCCCCCTGGGCAACCTGTTCCACTGATCTGTCACCCTAACAGTAAAGAAGTTCCTCCTCACCTGGAGACAAAACTTCCTGTGCTCCAGCTTATGGCCCTTACCCCTCGTCCTGTCGCTGGCCACCAGTGAAAACAGCTTGTCCCCTTCCTCCCTGCATTCTCCCTTCCTGAACTTATGCACACTAATCATATCCCCTCTGAGCCTTCTCTTCTCCAGAGAAAACAGGCCCAGCTCACTCAGCCTCTCCTCATATGAGAGATGTTCCATTCCCTTAATCATCTTGGTTGCTCTTCTCTGGACCCTCTCGAGAAGCTCCACGTCCCTCTTATACTGGGGAGCCCAGAACTGCACACAGTACTCCAGGTGCGGCCTCACGAGAGCTGAGTAGAGGGGCAGAATCACCTCCCTTGACCTGCTGGCAACACTCCTGATGCAGCCAGGATCCCACTGGCCTTCTTGGCCACGAGGGCACACTGCTGACTCATGGTTAACTTGATGTCTACCAAGACTCCCAGGTCCCTCTCCGTGGAGCTGCTTTCTAGCAGGTCCACCCCTAATCTGTACTGGTGCCGCGGATTATTCCTCCCCAGGTGCAGGACCCTGCACTTGTCCTTACTGAACCTCATGAGGTTCCTCTCTGCCCAACTCTCCAGCCTGTCCAGGTCCCTCTGGATGGCAGCACAGCCCTCCAGAGTGTCGGCCACTCCACTCAGCTTGGTGTCATCTGCAGACTTGCTCAGGATGCTCTCCGTGCCCTTGTCCAGGTCATTGATGAACAAATTGAGCAGCACCGGGCCCAGTACTGACCCCTGGGGGACACCACTGGCCACAGGCCTCCAACTGGGCTCGGCCCCATTTATTACCACCCTCTGAGCTCTGCCATCTAGCCAGCCCTCAATCCACCGCACCGTGCACTCATCTAGTCCACGATGAGGTGGACTAGAGGTGCAAGGTGCAAATACGTTTTATTATCAGAAGAAAACCACAAAGTTTGGTATGGAAGTGAGAATAAAGTGATGTGGCAGGATTTACCAGTTTGGATTATGCCATAATTAGTTAAGCTAGTTAGAGGGCTGCTAGTATTAGTGGTATGTGTATGTGAGAAGGAGTCTAAAGATGACTACCTATTACAGATGCACAGGTCCTGAAGGAATTAATGCAATGCCAAGAGCACTCAGACTTCTGGGGAAAAATCATTCCACAACTGATTGGTACAATTGACAGCCTTTTGACAAGTAAAATGTTGGGCAGATATCTTAGATAAAGTGTCAATATTGCAGCAAATCAGACTATCATACTGCTAAGTGAGTTCATGCTCACACTCATTCCCCATTCTCATCAAATAAGGAATGGAGTTCCAGATTGAGGACATTGATCCAGGGCATTGAGGTCTGGAGTTCCAGAGGGACCGTGCATGTAGTTCACAGACCGTATATAGCTTACAGAGGAAGATTCCTTAGTTTGGCTGATGTTTGTTGGATTATCTGGGATCTGGAAGCACCATGTGGCATTCAAATTGTAAATGTAGCGATACATGAGCACAGCACCAATAACTAGTGATTCTGTATGCTCAGCCTCAAGTGTATAATTATCTTTAAACTAGTCATGTTGAGGTATTTCATCAGATTAAAAGGAATTCCCCCAAAGATAATACCTCTACCTGAGGCTTGTGGATAGTTAAAGCACTTCAGTCCAGCAGTGCAGACATAACAATTCCATATGCCATCTTGAGGATCACTGTAAAGAGAAAATAAAACTGGTTGTGGTGGGATGAGGTCTAACAGGTCACCCCGTTCAAGAAGGAAGGAAGGAAAAGGAAGAAAGAAAGGAAAAGGAAGGAAGGAAGGAAGGAAGGAAGGAAGGAAGGAAGGAAGGAAGGAAGGAAGGAAGGAAGGAAGGAAGGAAGGAAGGAAGG
>NW_020454616.1:275047-324523 GCF_003342845.1 Nothoprocta perdicaria
AAGGAAGGAAGGAAGGAAGGAAGGAAGGAAGGAAGGAAGGAAGGAAGGAAGGAAGGAAGGAAGGAAGGAAGGAAGGAAGGAAGGAAGGAAGGAAGAAGGAAGGAAGGAAGGAAGGAGAAAAAATATCATTATGCAATAATTTTGCACTACTGCTGTCAGTAGCTTCCTAGGTACATAAGGATGAATCATAAGACTGGACGAATCCAAACTAACTTTCTTGTAATACCTTAACATTAAATATCTGCATTAGCAGTGCGTGTGGCTGTAACTTGGATAAACCTAGAGACTACTTCTTCTCCTACTAATAGATGCTTCCCCGTGGGTCTTAAGGGGACCTACATAATCAATTTGCCATATTTGCCACAATTGTTTGCTCCATATTAAATGGAGGGGTGGCTGTTCAGGGTGGTTCTTTCACAATCTCAGTTGGCACTATGGGCACGCAATAATAATTTTCTTGCATAGAAAAATCTATAGCTCATCCTCACACAATGCTTGCTTTCACCAAATCCTTTCTCCTGTATGTTTTCTCGAGGTATGCAGCCTTTTGACTATTCTTTTCCCATTTGTTTCATCTATAACCACCTCTCATACCTTCAACAACTTGCCCATTATGCCATTCCATTCTCCAGTAGCTTCCATCTGAGTGAAGGGCTTTTAGACATCCTATTTTGATTTTATGTCACCTTCTGCCATATCTGACATCCACTGGCCTGCCAGGTATTTCTTTCCCAACATCCTACCAAATCATTTGCTCCATTGTATACGACATATGGGTTGGTTTATATCACCTTCGTGCCATCATCTATTGCTATTTTGACAACTTTTAATTCTTCTGCTTGGGCACTACCTTCTCCTACTTGGGTAAGATTTGACTGTGGTTCTCTCTGCTGTTACTCCACAGCTGTCTGGCATGACAGGGCATAAACTACACTCCCTTGAAGACTCACTCAGTGTTCAGGGTTCAGCTCTAAAGCAGGAGATTTACCGTAATACACTGATTGGGCTCCTGTGTCTATTGAAAAGGAGACACTCGTGTTGTTTGGAAAACTCATGTTTTCCAAAGGAAACTCATGTTTGTTTAGTCCTATGGGGATGATAACCCATGATTCATTTGTAGTGCCATTGCATTACTCATAACACTCGGATTGGCTGGACTGTTCCTTAACCAGCACCACTTAGTTTTTTAAGTGTCCAGATCCTTCCTCAGTTCTGAGAAAAGGTTGCAGGCATTCAGAAGCAGATCTTTTCCTCAATCTGGAGGGACAGACGGTTGATCACTTATGCCTCCTTGCTTCGTTGTCTCCACTAGCTTCTCAATGTCCTCCCACACTGAGACACATCTCTGTGCTATGCTGTTCTCTTGCGGTTCTCCATAACCTGTTTCATTTTTCCCTGTCGTCTCCCTCTTTCTCTCTCCTTTCTTCACAGGTGAATGTCCCTTATTTCCAGTGGCTTGTGCCTGGCACACCTGCCCATATCTAGGGCCTGTATTCATCCCCATCTCATGGTCAGCTTGATGGAGTTCTGACAGGGTGTCTGCCCAGGTAGGTACGAGGTATGAGTGGAACCATAGGATTACAGATATTGACATCAGAGGCTATTGTACAGTCTCTCAGATTTTGCATCGTAAGTTTCAATAACAGAGAGCCTTATTAAAGTTTGTAAGTTCCTGGGATTTATTGCGGCTTGTAACGATACATCATATGCCCCTCTGTCATACATGGCCCAAATACAAGCAGCCTTCTGCATAGCTTCTGTTAGTTCCACGGGGCTGTTGATAGCAAGTCAACAGGGGTTCTCCCCTTTCTCTAGGGTCCTGTCCACTGGACCAATATGCAGCTCTAGCTGTGAGGGATTGAATATTGGTCTGTCATCTGGAATTTAAGAAAATTTCACATTCCCAGTACCTGAGGCTTCCATGTCATCTAATATTATTTGGTCTCTTCCTGATAAGAAGTCTCACCACAAGTATTTGGTTTCTGGTTCTGTGGGCTTTTTATTATATTTACCTTACAATTTCCCCAACTTATCCCCTGAGTATGGGATTGTTCTAATGACGGTGTGAGCATTACCTTTTTGACATTCCATTACGGTTTCTCTTTTCATTATGGGTTGGAACTGCACGGGGTGGGGTCAGGGTATAGATCATCCCTATATGAATTGGAATTTCTGCTATCATCTCATATATCCCTATCCTTCGGGATCCTGACAATTGCCTCAGGATCTTCCATCAACATTTTCCTAATTTGCGCCGCCATAGGAGGATGTATCACTTGGGAGTGAATGTATTCTAGTTTATCTTGTAACTTCTGATTTTTCACTCTTTTTCCCTCCAGTTCTTGTTCTTTACATTCACATACCTGTTTTCTCATCTAATTTCTTCCTTTTTTCATTTAACTGCGCCTTAATCCTTTTGTGTTTTTGTTGAGCCTCTGCTCTGCCAGTAAGCAGGCTTCCAGAATGGCACGCATTTCTCTAATTTCTTCTATTCTGCAGACAACAGAGGATTCATCACTCCAGTCGCCCTGTGCCTCGTTAGTTCTTTGACTGGAGGGTCCACCTCTGTGACTCCTGATTGGTTCATGCACGAACATTTTCGGTGTGTTTCTCAGTCAAAGTCAAACCATTAAGGACCACATTCACCCGAGCCTTTACCTGCAAGGACAGAAAATCCTTAGCAGTGGGCAGCTCAGCTAGTTGACCAGTGCCCTTGAAAAGCTCCTTGAACACACCCTCAATACACACATTCACTCAATCACAATTATGCCTCAGCTTTCCTGATCCTGCTAAGCTTTCCTGATCCTTCAGATCCTCTCAGCTTTTACTGCCATGTTAACTCACTGAAGCAGACAGTAAAATAACACAGAGGGTCAACTACCAATAAGCTTTAGTTAGTTGATTTTATCCACCAGCACAAGACCTTTGCAATAACAACATCAACCATTAACTGTCATGATTGTTACAAGGATAGGCTTGGCAATTA
This sequence comes from Nothoprocta perdicaria, assembly GCF_003342845.1. Taxonomy (NCBI): domain Eukaryota; kingdom Metazoa; phylum Chordata; class Aves; order Tinamiformes; family Tinamidae; genus Nothoprocta; species Nothoprocta perdicaria. Next base: position 278,034 of record NW_020454616.1, read on the forward strand.
GTAAAGAGAAATTAGCAATTAGCACAACTAAATGGAGTACACTGCTTGTTCCAGAATAAATAAATAAATAAATAAATAAATAAATAAATAAATAAATAAAATTCTATAGTGTTACTTCACCTTGAGTGTGCAGGAGCCTTTCAGCCTTGCAAGAAGTTGAAAATACTAGCATTTCTATATCCTGAATGTACAGAGGACTCTCAGCCTTAAAAAAAACCTTAGCTCCACATCCAGGTTAAGGGGAGTGGAGTTCAGTCAAAGGAGTTGGTCAGGTGTCATTCCCAATCCCTCATCAATGTTAGACTTTAGTTAGTCTTTCATGCCCTTAGGGAAGAAGTACGTGACTGTGCTATGATCATCCTTATCATTCAGTAATGTTCCAAACGAATATCTGCTCTTTGCACTGTCAGTGAGATTGATTTCAGTTCCTTATTGGGTATTTCGCAAGTATATCTGTTGTTTAGCCAGATAGATATTGTTTGCAAATTTTGGTGAAGCAAGAACATCCTGTCTCCACAAGACTTCCCACTTCCCTATCTTGTTGTTGGGGACAGTACCCAAAGTTTCTTCATTGCTTCTCTGCCATATTGGCAGAGTTCATGCAAATTGGCAGTTTCAGTTAACTCGTTACTCACCCATCCCCACTGTGACCTGAAGTTGCATCAGTCTTGCAGTTAAGGAGCCATTTGCTCCTTAAAAAGTGATTCTAGGAAGATTTAGCAAAGGCATGGAATGGAAGAGGTTTACCATAATTTGTCTTCAAGCATCAAATATCTTATATTCATCATCAATCTCTACTGAACTATACTTGGAAAAAAAGTTTTTTTTAATATTTAATTTAATTTTTAATTAATTTAATTTAATTTTTAATTTTTAATATTTTTTAATATTTATGTTTTTCCAAAGCAAGGCATCTTTGACTGTTTCCTTTATCATAATTCAGACAGCAAAGGATAAAGTTAGGATAAGAAAATATCAACACACAAAATACCTTTTTATGTCATTTGATTTAGTGAAGTAGGACAGATTCAGACATTTTTTTTTCCATCAGTCTGGTGGTTTTGCAGGAAGTTGGCACCTTTTTGTTTAGCTTTATGTTTAGCAGTTCTCTAGACTCAACCCTTGTGAGGTGAGTGAGGTTTGCAAATGGAAGTAACAATGCAGGTCACATTTAAACTGCTCATCATACAACTTCTGTATCAATATGCATGGCTACTGCTTCACATGGGGAGAATTTAAACTTATTCAAACTTTGTTCATTTCAGTGTTCCTCTCCCCTAGGCTAAGGCACTGTCCTTCCCACACTGACTTTTAGCTCTTTTCTGGACGGTGAAGACAGGCTTGCTTATTTGAAAACAGTGGCAAGTAACAGAAAAATAGTCACTAACACTGAACAAGGAAATTTATCAGAATAAGACAGACAGAATTTAAGTTGTTCCAGTCTTTTCCCTAAATTGATCACAAATCAAGCCATCTGAAAATCCAGCTTGGGAATTACTGGATCTGAGAAAAGAACTTATTCAAATGAATTCATGTTGCTAAAGGCAACTCTTATTTAACTGCATATTTTGAATTTTTCAGATATGAAAAACTAGATATTTCTATCTCATACTGGAAGGCTGAATTCTGAAACCCCACAGCACATTAGGAAATAATATTTTGTGGCACTATTGAGAAGGTTTTTCCCATATCTGGTATCAGTACCTGACTGGTTTGCAAATTTTTGCACACAGCCTATAAATAGAGAAGTACTACTTGAAACTCTTATCGAGCATAAACTCTGTAAGTGATAGCACTTTACATAAAAGTTCTACCCATAGGGGGAAAAAAAAGGAAATAATGAAACTTATATTACTGCTCCATATCTAGTAATTTATAGGCTATTTTTACTGCATTCATTTAAAGTCACTATATCATCTTTTCTCCAAACACTGTTAAAATTCAAGTAGAAACAACTCCAATCAGAATGAATTCTTTTAGTAATATTGTCCCTGAACAATATGGACTGTGGAATGTTCCAAATATGTCTATTCAAAAATATGTTTCCTGTAAAAAGGAGATAAATGTACTTACATGATTGCAAAACATGTCTGAAATGCTTTAAAACTCAGTAGCATAGTTTTTTTGCAAAACAGATATTCTGCTGAAAACTGGGTCTTAGTCTGATGGATGTACAGCTTGCCCATATAGTAAATGAAAATATACAGCCATTCAGGTAATTTCTGAAAACAGAAGCCTCTATGGTGAATGAAATGCAAAAAGCAACATTTAGCAGAGCATCAGTGTTGTCATTCTGAGTACATTTATGCACATGAGAGGAATTGTCTTCTCTTAAAGGGTTTAATACTGTGACAACTTACATATTGCCAAAATTGAATTAGTCTATTCAGACTGTCAGGAGAAGGCCAGCTGGGTGGCCTTCAACTTTCAAAGATTCTATATTAAGAGAAAGAATTTGAGCACCAAAATGCTATTCCTGCACATTTTCGATCATACAACAAATAACTCACCTAAAGCTTCATGTTAAGACTAAATCTTAAAAGAATTACAGTTCTTTTAAATTTTTCTCAAGAATATAATAAAAGGAACGCATTCAAAGCAAATAACAATAAAGAGAATTTAGCATCCACATTTTTTTATTATTACCACAGCCATTTTCTAAAATTACTGGGATAAGGCCTCAAGTTTTGGCTATTTGATAAAGGCCTTGACTTCCAGAGAAATGGTGCTCAGCACTTTCTGATCCATTAAATAGGAAATTAAGGACTATATTCCTGCATCCTTGCAGAAGCATAGCATATGACATAGGTGATGAATCACTGAGCTGGATTTCCAATAATCACAGTTCACAAGGAGATACATGAGAAAGAGCTACAGTCTAAGTCCGAGAATTATTCACAGAAGTTACTGGGTGAATATTGTCGAATAACAAGACCACGTGAGAGTTACCACTTATCCCAGTTGTGAAGAAATAAAAAAAACTACCTATTTATTGTGAAATAAATTTTTAATTTCAATATTGCATCAGGTTCCAAAACATATTAACTACATCACAGTGAACAGGAAGACCGACTGTAAGCTGATTGTATTTTGCATAATATTTTCACAATAGCCATGCACTGCAAAAATACATGTGTGCATAGAAGGGACAATGCAGTGTGGTTGTGGAAAGCATAATACATTTTGATAAAAAGTCAAACTTAGAATAGCAATGTAAACACTGGCTGGGCATAGATGACAAATCTTGCATAAATCCAGGAAAAGTGAAATCTGTCTCTAGTTTCATTTTACGAGCTTGTTTGATGACTGTGCCCTGAGGTATCTAATAAAGAGAGCTACTTTATGATATTATTAGCGTAAAGTGTGTTCAAAGGTGAGCCAATATATCATGCCTGAATAGCACCAAGTAGGGGAAAAATATTAACAAACCAGACAAGATCTTTAAAAAGATCCAGCCAAATTCATTCAGCTTTCATATGCTCAATTACAAACTCTAGTTTCTTCTATTAAAAATAATAATTATTATTACTTTAATGGATGTTTAATTAATTCATTACTTAAATTAGTGTCTGAACTTGTCAAAATGTCTGCTGCATTCCCAGGGCCTGGGTTGAGGATGTGAACAGGAAACCTCCCAGCTTGTTTGACCCACAGACTAGCACATATTGCTAGTCCTACATGTGGAGGACAGGACGTGGCAATAGCCCAAGGACAATTAAAAGGAACTTCAGAAAACAGAGACTGAAGAATTCAGGTGCACAGGTCATCTTCTCTTCTATTCTCCCAGGTCTTGACAGTAATATGGAGAGGAACATAAAGATATAGTCTGTTAACATGTGGCTCTGTGGCCGGTTTCACTGCTAAAACTTTGGGTTCTTTTGCAACAGTAATTCTTATATGGCACCAGGCACGCTGACATTGGACGGGATTCATGAACCCCAAAGAGGGAAGAGAGTCCTTGAACATGAGAAAATGGGGCTCATTGATACGGCTTTAAATTTGATTCAACAGGGAAGGAGGATATCATCAGGGATGCTGGTGATAAAGTGCAGGACAACATACCATACCGTTCACACCAGCTTGACACCAGAGCCAGCAGAGATGCCTGGAGCCTGCAGAGGAAACACATAAAAACAGGGGAGCTAGTAAAAGTGCACAGTCAAGTTACAGCTGCCCCAGCTAGAAAGAGAGGCACATGGGGAGCCCAACTGAAATGTCTCTATGTAAATGCACACAGCACGGGGAATAAACAAGGGGAATTGGAAATGCACGTGCAATTGAGGGGCCATGATCTCATTACAATTACTGAGAAGTAGTGGGACAGCTCTCTTGACTGGAACGTGCCCATGCATATCTTTGTGCTTTCTAGGAAGGGCAAGCCAGGAAGGCAAGGTGGTGGCATGGCTCTTTACGTGAGACAGCAACTGGAATTTATAGAGCTAAGCCTAGGGAGGGAAAAATGTGGATAAGACTGTGAGTGTGGATTAAAAAGCAGGTCAAAAGTGGTGACAATGTGGTGGATGTTTCCTACAGGCCACCTGATCAGAAAGAGGAAGTGAATGAGGCCTTGTACAGGCTGCTGCAGGTAGCCTCAGGATCACAGGCCCTAGTCCTTAAGGGAGGACTTCAACCACCCTGACGTCTGCTGGGAAGGCTACGCAGCCAGGAACAAGCAGTCCAAGAGGTTCCTGCAGAACATTGCAGATAACTTCTTCATGCAGGTGTTAGATGAGCTAATGAGGAGAGGAGCACTGAGGGACCTGGTACTAACAAACCGAGATAGTCTGATTGGAAATATAAGGGTTGAGGGCAGTCTCATCTGTAGTGACCACAAGGTATTGGAGTTCAAGACCCTGTGAGCAGGAAACCGGTCAAGAATTAGGATTGCGACCCTGGACTTCGAGCTAACTTTGACCTCTTTAGGGATCTAAAGAGAGCTGGCAAATATTCAAGCACCACTTTCTCCAAGCTCAGGATCAGTGCAACCCTACAAGAAAGAAGTTGGACAAGGTGTGCAGGAGACCTGCATGACTGGGCAAGGAGCTCATCGTAAAACTTAAACAGAAGAAAGCATACATAATGTGAAAGCAGGGACAGGCCACTTTGGAGGAATAGAGGAACATTATGAGAGAATGCAGGGATGTAATAAGGAAGGCCATGGTCCATTTGGAATTAGAGATAGCAAGAGATGTCAGGGACAACTGAAAGGGTTTCTACAAATACTGCAGCAGCAAGAGGTAGACTGGGAGAAAATATGGGCCCACTACTGAATGGGGCGGGTCCTTTGGTGATGGAGGATTCAAAGAAGGCAGAGTTACTAAATGCTTTCTTTGCTTCCGTCTTTACTGCTGAGGCTTATTGCCATGAACTACAGAGCCTGGAGACAAGAAAGAAAATCTAGAGGGAGAAAGCCTTTCCCCTGGTTGAGGAAGATTGGGCTAGAGGTTATTTAGGCAAATTAGACAGCCACAAATCAATCCATCCCAATGGTACACATCCACAGGTGCTGAGATAATTTGCAGGGATTATTGCTCAGCCACTCTCTGTTATCTTCGAGAGGTCATGGAGAGCAGTAGAGGTGCTGGAGGACTGAAAGAAAGCCAGCGTCAGTCCAATCTTCAAAAAGAAAAGAGGACCCAGGAAACTACAGGCTGGTCAGCCTCACCTCCATCCCTGGAAAAGTGATGGAGTGGCTCATCCTAGAGAGCATCTCTAGGCCTGTCAAGGAAAAGAAGGTGATCAGGAGTAATCATCATGGATTCACCAAAGGGAAGCTGTGTTTAACCAACCTGATAATCTTCTATAATGGGATGACAAGCTGGATGGATGAGGAGAGAGCTGTGTATGTTATCTACCTTGACTTCAGGAAGGCTTTTGACACTGTGTCCCATACAATCCTCATAGGGAAGCTCCAGAAGTTAGATGGGTTAGATGAATGGGATAGATCGAGAACTGTCTGGATGGCAGAGCTCAGAGGGTCATGATAAATGGGGTTGAGTCTAGTTGGAGGCCTGTGGCCAGTGATGCCCTGAACATGTCAGAGTAGAGGGCCCAGTGCTATTCAACTTGTTCATCAATGATATGAAAGAACAGAGTGCACCGTCTGTGGTGCAAGACCAGCAAGTTTGTGGATGATATAAAACTGGTCCATTCAGAGGGACCTAGAAAGGTTAGAGAGTAACCCCAGGCACCAGTATATGTTAGGGGTAGAACTGCTGGAACACAGCTCCATGGAAGAGGATTTGGGAATTCCGGTGAACGAGTTAAGCATGAGCCAGCAGGTGGAGGGAGCGGATCCTCCATCCCTACTCAGCTCTGGTGAGGCCACACCTGCAGTATTCTTTGTGTCTCTGGACTCCTCAGTGCAATAGAGATGTGGAACTTCTAGCGAGGGTCCAGCATAGAGTGACAAAGTTTATTAAAGGATTCGATTATCAATCTAGGACTGTTTGGCCTAGGGAATATTAAGAGGGGATCTTATCTACAAATATCTGAAGGGAGAATGTAAAGAGAATGTGGCTAAACTCTTCTTGGTGATGGACAAGGGGTAATGGGTGCAAATTTAAACACAGGAAGTTACATCTCCATATGGGGAGATGTACATAAAAATATAATACTAACATACTAACATAAAAATAGACTTTCTCCCACTAAGCTACGGTAGGTTTTGCCTTTTTAGATACTACAGGAATGAAATTATGACATAGTGTAAATCAGGTTCTCAAACAAGGTTTTTCATTAAATTATTCTGAAACTTAAATGTGTCTATAAATATATAAATGAGTTGCCTAAAATTGAAAGTGTTTTAATTAATATTCCAGAGTAAAGCAACGCAATTCTATTCAAAACATTCTAATTAACTTCATTGACTTAAGCTTAATTTATTAAACAAAAAGCCAAGGGTGAAAGTGGATTTTTTTGCCCTTGACAGAGAAGTAATGTTTACTTTAGATTAAAAACAAAACAAAACAAAACAAAAACTTGTGTACATGTATATCTACATGAGAACTCAACCTGATACTTAGAAAATGTAACATGCTTTATAATCAATCCCTCATTTCTCTTCTTTTTACCTTGTTTATGTCTCTGCTTTACAATTAGTCAGTAGTTTCCATGCATCTTCCAATTAGCAGATTCCCACAATCTTTCTTTATATTCATAACATTAAATTCGAAAGAAGGAATGAGAAAAAAAAAAGACATTTTTCCATTGTTATCACATTAATTGCAAACTAATTGCAAGTGATTTATGGCGCTAATATGCCTATGTAGAACTGCGCTAGGAAGTTCTGCTACTGATAACAGAAGTACTTTCCAGATAGCTGGTTCTTTAACCAGGATCTCTTTCTTAGTGTTTCAACACTTCAAAAGGCCAAAACGGCCCTACTGCTTTATCTTAACTCACTAACTTCAAGCAGATGAGGAAATCATTTAGTTTTTTCTTTCGCTCGCTCCCTCTCTCTCCCCTTTTTTTTTTCACAAGAGATCTCTGTTTTCAAAGTTGAGATTTATAAGACTCAAAGATTAAGAGTGCATCTTCTGGGAGAAATTAAAATTCTAAATTATAAGGGAAGTATAAAATATTCTGCAGTTATTTCACTACTTGATTTTTTTTTAAATCTAATGGGAAGGCTTCTGAACCTGTTCCTATCTTACAGCATAATCCAACACATATCAATTTAAACAGGAAACATTTAATACTCTTTCTACAGTATTGATAGGTAAAGGGGACAAAATCTTTTTTTTTTTTTTTTGTGCAGCAGTTGACATCACTCCGTGTATTTATGATTTCTTGAAATGTAATTCCATTTTAAGTGTCCCCATTATATTTCAAACTCTGCTTTATATACAAAGTTGGAATATAATCAATAGGACTGTAACTTCCCCCAAATAATGTGATGTATATAAAATATTATTTTTAAAGAATATGATATGTTCTTAAGACTAGCTAAATAAAATAGAAACCATTTTCAAACTCATCTTGCATCAACATGGTGAGAATAAGGTGAAAGCTCAAAATCACTAGAAGCAATAAAGAATTACAGCAAAACACTAGACTGCCTTTTGTCCTTTACAACACAGGATTCTAGAAGAAAATCACAGAAATATCCTGTTTCCACTAAGGAATATGTCACTTTGCTATTTTAAAAGCTGAAATGTTTAATAATATTTTAACAAATATTTATTAAATATTCTTTAATTCCACAGAAAGCAACAGTCTCATTGTTTGGTCTAAGAGAAGCAAACCATTTCCACACAGTGGAAATTGTCTGTACATATGTAAATTTAAAAAAAAATAGTGAATGAAGTACAAAGGAAGAGGCATTTAGCCTGTGAATTGCAAGGTTATTTTTGTAGCTGTGCACTGTCTAACCATAGCAGTAGATGATTTATGGTCTCCAGCAGAGCTTCATCATCATTGTTCTCACCTTTATTTCCATCATAGTTAATTAAAAGGAAGGTCATTGTCACCTTATGTTTTAAACCTTCTTAACATAATATATCACCCTGGGTATGCTTTAATAAGAGGAACTGTGAAGGGATAATGTAGTAGGAAAAAAATGTAGAGCATAAGCCATCCTGTTAACAATTACACCTTAGATTTAAACATAATGAAAGTTAATAAGCATAAAAAATGAAGGCTATGTCTTGATATTCATTCAAATTTTGATTAATTGGCTGTATGATCAAAAGGAAAAAAATGGTAGTGTGCTTTTCTTAACTTTGGGCACGTATATGAAAAGTAATTTTCTAAAGGGAAGATCTTCCCTTGAAATAACTTTATCATACAAAACACTTTGTCAATAGGAAGGAAAAAAGAGAAACAAACAAAAAATCAAAATGCATAGTCTCAATATTACCTTAATGTTATCTTAAAACTTTTTCATATTAGGTGTACAAAATGAACTACCTTTAAGTTGAAGTTTGGCTCAGACATTTCAAAATGTTCAGACAATGAACACAACAGCCTTTAATAAAGTTGCAGTAGGTATTAGTATTTTTAAAACCCGTGAGGAAAAAATTCAAACTGTTCTACAGTGTACTAAACACAGTCAGTTCTCTAAAAAACACACTGATCTAGGGATGAATTGAATTAAATACATATTCAATCCTTTCATCCAGAAGATCTCCAAAATCTTCTGTGCTTTATCTACTTTAAACACACACACACACACATACACACTTTAAATATGCTGTCTAAAGTGGTGGACCAATATATGGGCTGAACATGTATGGAAAACTGAACTTTCGGTACCTGTGTTTCACAGCTCTATTTGTTAGCCACAGACAGTAATAGAAATCCTGAATGCTGGGCACTTTTATGTCTCCCTAAGATCATCTTTTTCCTAGCAGACAAAACCTATCTTTATTATCATGTTCTTTTACTTTAGTTTAACTTAGTGGAAAGACAATACACAAAAACAGGGTCATTGGCATTTGTACCTACAGTATCTCCTGCATCTCGGCTCGATGGCAGGGTGCAGAGAGTGGTTGTCAATGGTGCGGAGTCCAGCTGGAGGCCTGTACTTAGCAGTGTCCCCCAGGGGTCAGTTCTCGGTCCGGTCCTGTTCAACTTATTCATTAACGACCTGGATGAAGGGATGGAGTGCTCCCTCAGCAAGTTTGCTGATGATACCAAACTGGGAGGAGTAGCTGATTGCCCTGAGGGCTCTGCTGCCATCCAGAGGGACCTGGACAGACTGGAGGACTGGGCAGTGAGAAACCTCATGAGATTCAACAGGGGCAAGTGCAGGGTCCCGCACTTAGGGAGGAATAACCCCGGAAACCAGTACAGATTAGGCGTGGACCTGCTGGAGAGCAGCCCTGCAGAGAGGAACCTGGGTGTCATAGTGGACGACAAGTTGACCATGAGACAGCAGTGTGCCTTGGTGGCCAAGAAGGCCAACGGGATCCTGGGGTGCATTAAGAAGAGCGTCTCCAGCAGGTCAAGGGAGGTGATCATCCCCCTCTACTCAGCCCTTGTGAGGCCGCATCTAGAGTATCGTGTGCAGTTCTGGGCTCCCCAGTTCAAGAGGGATGTGGAGCTGCTGGAGAGAGTCCAGCGCAGGGCTACGAGGATGATCAGGGGCCTGGAACATCTGCCCTATGAGCAAAGGCTGAGGGAGCTGGGCCTGCTCAGCCTGGAGAAGAGAAGGCTGAGGGGGCACCTGATCAGTGTCTATAAATACCTCAAGGGAGGCAGTGAGGAGGAAGGGGACGGCCTCTTTTCAGTGATGGACAGTGATAGGACTAGAGGAAACAGCCACAAACTGAAGCACCAAAAGTTCCACAGGAACTTAAGGAAGCATTTCTTCACTGTGAGGGTGACAAAGCACTGGAACAGGCTGCCGAGAGAGGTTGTGGAGTCTCTTTCTTTGGATATCTTTAAAACCCGCTTGGACGCAGCCCTGTGCCACGTGCTCTAGGTGACCCTGCGTGTGCAGAGGGGTTGGACTCGATGACCTCTGAGGTCCCTTCCAACCTTAAGCATTCTATGATTCTATGATTCTATGATTCTATGATTCTATGATTCTGTGGTAAATGTAGTGCCCCTTATAGCGTTCCTATGCGGAGGCAAGATTTTTACCTCAGCCAGTTGGCCTCTGAAGTTAATTAATGGACTAAACAACCCAAATAGACATACTGACAGATACAAAATGGGAGCAGTGGATGAAAAGTCCTGTCCACCAGCTTCTCTGTCGTTACTAGTTTTGTCTTCCAATGACATACATCCGAAATCTTCTGTCTGTGAAGAAAACACATGCCTTTGATATCTATGGGAGCAAAACTACACTAACTTAGGACCTCCTTACCATGATTGCCATTGTTCCTCCCTTTGATGGAGTATGCATCTCAGGTATATTGCTACTCTTCTATGTGGTTGGCTTTTGCTCCAGTGGTTTGGGAAGTCTCCTGACTTCCTGACCAACTCTATAGAAAGGCAAATTTTTATCAACCTCTTTCACTAATTGAGCTGTAAACATATGGTGAAGAATGGGTAGTAAATTGCCACCTGAATAGCTTGTTCTTGACTCCAGTTCTGCCTTGGAAATTGAAGTAGTGTGCTTCTCTGAACAGCAGAAATGCAATACAAATACTGTTTGGAGACAATATAAATGAATTATCTACATATTTGTATTTTGTATAATTTCTCTTGCATTTTCTCCAGACAGTATTAATGAAAGTCGTAGGAGCCCATGTTGTAAACTCAGGGTTGTAAACCATAGAAGAGTCCTAGTCCCAGTAAAGACAGCATGCAAAAAGTCATGTTTAGGTGCAGCTGAAAAACATGTGGTACCTCAGGACATGCACATTAGCATACACATGCAACATCAAAATCATTCGAATATATGCGTTATGTTGCTGTGTGAAATATTATGTTATATAATTCTACACATACTACACATCAATGACAAAATGGACTACTTTCTAACATCACTGATGCAAAATTATTCTTATACATAAAGAATTCATTAGTAGTGTAAGTAGCTTAAAAAATATGCTGCAACACTGCTGATCTTTTCAGCATGTCTTGTGCTTATAGCTAGCCTGCACTCAGCAATACCAGATTCAGTGTTCTTTATTATGGAGCAGTCAAATAATAAAGCAGGGAAATAGGAAAGTAAAAGCTCAATGCCCTACATTTGCCAATAAATGAGCTTTTGGCTTATTCTCCAGTGAAGCTCTTTGTCACATTCTTTAGAGTAGTTCATTTTGCATAAGGGCAAAAGTATTTAACAAAACAAGGACTGAAAAAAATGACGCTACTTCAAACATCCAACAAGAGAAATCATAAAAATGTCTTATTTAAACCAAACAGTACAACTTTAATAACAGAAAAACTAAAGGGAAAAAATTACCATGAAGTCCTTCTGAAAGGTAGGAGACTTCCATTTGGACCACTGTCCACCAGCCACCAGAGAACAAATTTGTACAAACATCTAACCACCGAGAACAAAAGGCAAACTAAGGGAGAAAAGCTGAGAAGGATGAATGCTTTCTGAAAGAACCTCAATCCAGTTATTTAAGTCATAAATTTAGCCTCAGAAATGTGGAAACATATTTTGGGGTAGGGAGGGATGCCAAACAATATTGGACCCAGTGACTGGTCTCAAGATGGATTTCATGTCACTGATCATAACTCCCTTAGCTCAGCTGTTCAGCCAGTTTTCAGTGGCTGAACTGACCAATCTCACTGACTGCTTCAATCTCACTGACCACATATCTAGCCTGTAGTTCATTAGTTTGCTGATAAGGATGTTATATGAGACAATGTATAAAGCCTTACTAAAGGCTCATCAACGTGCTGCTATTCTCTCATCCACCAGTCCTCTCATTGCAGAATGTTATCAGGTGAGTTAAGCAGAATTTCCCCTTTGGAAATCCATGCTCACTACTCCCAGTAACCTTCCTGTAGTTTATGAGTTTGGAAACAATATCCAGATTTAGATGCTACAACACCTTACCAGGGATCAAGGTGAGGCTTACTGGTCTGTAGTTCCCCAGATCCTCCTTCTTATCCTTTTTGAAGGCTGGAGTGTCATTTGCATTCTTCCTGTCCTCAGAAAACTCTCCTGATTACCATGACCTTTCAAATACAATTAAGAGTGGCCTTGCAAGTGACACCAGCCTGCTCCCTCAGCAGTCCCAGATGCATCCAATCTGGACCCATGGATTTGTGTATGTAAATTTGATAGTCTTTGCACGATTTTATATGATTCTCCTTCAAGAACCAGTTAATGTTATTAAACCATTCAAAAACTCAATAGCAAATGCTCTACAGTTTTGTGCATGGAGAGTGGAATCATAAGTTCAAACAAGTGCAAGAGTCACTGTAATAGAGCAGGGTAGATTAAAAAAAAAAAAAAAAAGCGGGGGGATGCAGGAAATTACCACTTCAGTCTCCAAAAATGAGATCTCAGCCTTTACCACAGGTTCTTCTCCAAAACAAGGGAGACTTCTGTTCATACATATTCGTGAGAGGAAGGACTAAACTTGAGGCTTTGTGAAGTTTGAGACCCAAAAGAAACAGCAGAGATTTTAGTTCACATTCCAGACCTTCCAGTTTGTTCAGCACTTCTGTGTTGCACAAAAAGAGATGTTCAGCTAAAGCATGTCTTCTGCATAATCAAAGTACTACTTTAGTTCTTCCCAAGATATGAGCAGGCCTCTTGAATATGAGAGTTTAACATTTCTCATTCATGAAAATTATTACCAGTTTTAAATGTTAAGATGTCGCAAGTCAGACAAAAGAAAGAAATCATGACCTCAATGCAAACATTTTTTTCAATTCTATTTATATTTCTCATTTGGCAAGTCCTATGACCTCATTAAAGAAAGTATGTGCCATTTACTGTGCTGTCACTCTGTATGTCAGCTCTACCTGACATACAGGGAAAGATAAATCTGGACTCTGTTTTAGAAGGTCTTACTGATTATCTGGTAGTACAGAACTTTAATTTCTTATTAAATCTCAGGTACCAGTTAACTAATTACTGATTACAAGAGTTCTCAGCTTTTCATCAGGCCATGAAAGATCAGCAATTAATACAACCTTTACAACCCTAACTCCATCACTTTGTACCTCTTTCTTGTTCACAATGCATTCCTCCTGAGCTTTCAGGGTTTCTCCATTCTCCTCTTTTCCTTCGCAGGCTTCACTTCTTTTTTTTTTTTTTTTTTTTTTATTTGCAACAACTTTGACTGCCTGTCTCTTTCACAAAAACAGGGGGAACTGGAGATGTCAGGCAATCAGATGAAGATTTTTTTATGGGCATAGAGGCTGGCATTTTTCTCTGACAGTGCCTGCAGCAGAGGCCAGAATAGACATTATGTAACATGTCGTCTCTGACAGACTTTTTTGTGAGGCAAGAGAGAACTTCTTATGTTAGCAAGCACAGAAGGTGCATCTCAGAGCACCCTATTCTCAGACCGGGTAGTTTACGCAGCTATGCAAATCATTGCTGCTTATTTTACTTTACAGAGGTGAATTTGTTCTGACGTGAGAAGGTGTCCTCCATAGGCAGCTTTGAATAAGGTCTACACATGAGACGATGTTTCAATATCTCCATTTATCTGTAATAACTGATTGATCCTGGGACTGATCATATAGTTACAGCTGCATGATCACTTCTCTGAAACATGAGACCATGCGATCCCATGTACACAGCAGGTGTTCTCTCTAGGCACCTGCCTCTAAGCCCATCTGTTTGGCAAGTTCTCCTTAGAAAAGGGACATGCAATCCACAAGGAGTATAGTAATTTATCCACCTGAAACTCCAAAAGCTGTCATGGAAGAGACACAAGGATCTTTTGTTAAGCCCTCACCCAAATGTCAGGGTATCATCCAAGCTTCCTTTTTTCTCCTCTGAAAATTAGACAACCACTAAATAATTAGACGTACTTCAAGGAAGAACTTCTCTTCAGGTGGTCATCATCAGTAAGAATGGGATAAAAAACAAGCTGCAAGAGAAGATACGTCCAAATGTGCCCTAATTTATAGGAGAGGAAAGCATGAGCTTTTTGGCCTGAGGGACTTGGAGTCTTTACTTGACATTGGTATTTAAAGTGACAGATGATTACCTAGAGATGGAAATAATGTGACATTAAAATATTCTCCATGATATAAAGCATTTGATACCCTACCTCAAAAATCCTACTCCAAAATATAATAATTCAGACCAGCTTGGGAAGCAGCACAGGCAGTTTGGCTAAGGGGAAAAAAAAAAAAAAAAAAAGGAAAAAAGGTAGCAACTTCGTGTAAGACTGAAGGAAAGGGTACCATTATGATCTGGATCCAATCTGGTCTTTATGGCTAACAAAGCCATACAAAGATTGGGTGGAAATCTGTAATGGTACCCACACCAGAACTGTTGTGAATGAACACTGCTTTACTGAGATACCTACCCATCTCTGATAAGGAAGGTCTCATAACCAATACCATATTATGTATCACTCTTTAGCAATGCAATTTAGTATTGTGTTTGCCAATACCATCCTTAAATAACATTAAAAAAATAAAGAGCACAAAACTCACAGATGACATTCCCAAGAGGCACACAAAGTACCTCTAAAAATAATGTATGAGGTCTTCTGCCCTAGCTGCCTCCTCCTGCCCTTAAACACAGCTTTTCTATTTTCTCTCAAG
This sequence comes from Nothoprocta perdicaria, assembly GCF_003342845.1. Lineage (NCBI taxonomy): Eukaryota > Metazoa > Chordata > Aves > Tinamiformes > Tinamidae > Nothoprocta > Nothoprocta perdicaria. The sequence continues at coordinate 293,181 of NW_020454616.1, forward strand.
CCCTTGGACTTCCATACTGCTCAAAAGTAGAGCCAGAGGGTTCTTCAGCACAGCAAAATATTGCCTTGTCAAAAAGCTCCTATATATTTTAAATTTCCATAGTATAAAATATGACAACAATGCCACCTACTAAAAGTTTAAGGCTATATTTACCTGACTATATTTCCAAATTAGTTAGGTTTCAGAAATGTGGCTAGTCTCATAGTTGGTGGTCAGTTCAGCATGCCTCTCTCCAATGCAAATCATTTGTTGGAGAGAAAAAAATAAAATTTGTAAAATAATTTCAATTTTCAACGTTACACAAAGGGTTAGAGAACAGCTAACAGTAATATATATATTTTAAGCAGTGTTTACTATTTATATCTTTATAAATGATGTATAGCATGCAGCCGTATTCATATTTTTACAGCATAAATTAAGTAAGTGACAAGCTGTGACAGTCATACAAAATCTTATTTTATGACATTTTTCTACTTGCTGCCTTTGGTATTAAAAAAACAGGTTAACATCATTCTGCTTCATATTTATAGGTCCTATAGAATGACATGGAGAAATTTCAGAGTAGATTACTCACACTGATATGCATTTGTTTCCTGATATATGTTAAAAAATATACCATAATCCGTATCTCAGTAAGGCAGCCCAGTTTATATTAATTCCTAGAAAAATTATACATATTAATTCTTGAGATTTCTAAAAATATGTATCCCTCTCAAAACTATTCTTCTTTCTTTGGTGACTCTGAAGAAAAAAAAAAACACAAAATTATTATGAATTATTTTTGCATCAAAATTGCAAGCAATTAGCATTTTATGACTTCAGTCAGAGTAGGACCAGGTAAGATCTTTTTAACTAAATGAAATCTGGTCAATTTCATGATAATAACATTTTTTTGAATACTTAGGTGCAATACTTTGAATACTTTTCCATGAAAATTTTTGAGGGTCTTGAACAAAATTTTTATTGAAAACCTTAAGTAGCTCCTAGTAAGCTCCCATAGGATGATTAAGTACTTAATGAACTTGGAATACTTTCTCATAATGCCACCTATGTTTTTTCAGTCCCCTGCAATAATCCTTAAAGAGCTGTGCAAAGAATAAGGTCTGACTTTTAGCAGAGCTGCATTAAATCTTACAGAGAATCAAATTTAGTAATAACCTTACTTGTGTGAGTTTGATTAGACACTCTGAGTTAAATACCCTTAACATAATTATCTAATTTGCAAGGCAATCATATAAAACTGATTTTATCAGAGACAAGTTTTCAATTTTTGATTAATCGATGTTAAGCTATGTTACTTACAATTAAAGTGAAAGACTAAAAGAAACAAAATTATGTGGTCTTAATTTATTTTATAAATCTAGAGTTACACTATGTAACTTGAGTTACATAGAGATACTATGAGCCCAAATGCTTCATATTAAACTTAGTAAAATGATCAATGGTCTTTACAAATTTTCAACAAAGGCAAGTGCAGGGTCTGGCACCTAGGGAGGAATAACTCCATACACCAGTTCAGGCTGTGGGTTAACCTGATGAAGAGCAGCTCAACAGAAGGACCTGGGAGTCCTGGTGGACAAGAAATTAAACAAGAGCCAACAATGTGTCCTTATGGCCAAGAAGGCCAATGGGATCCTGGCCTGCATTGGGAGAAGTGTTGCCAGGAAGCTGAGGTGATCCTCCCCCTCTACTGAACCCTGTTGATGCCACATCTGGAGTGCTGTGCCCAGTTCTTGGCTCCTCAGTAGAAGAAGGACATGGAACTACTGGAGAAAGTTCATTGGAAGGCTACAAAGATGATTAATGGACTGAAGCATCTCTCTTATGAGCGAGGCTGAAAGAGCTCGGCTTGTTTAGCCTAGAGAAGAGAGAGAGAGATAAACATATGAGATATACAAATACCTCTAGGGAGGATGTCAAGAGGACAGGGACAGACTGTTTTCAGTGGTGCCCAGCAACAGAATAAACTGAAACACAGGAAGTTCCATCTGAATATGAGGAAAAATTTCTTGACTCTTTGGGTGATGAACACTGGATCACACTGCCCAGAGATGCTGTGGAGTCTCCTTCTCTAGAGAAAAACCTGCCTGGACACAGTCCTGTGCAACATGATCTTGGTATCCCTGCTTGTGCAGGGGCTTTGGACTAGATATTCTACAGAGGTCTCTTCCAATGTCATCTATTCTTTGATTCTGCAACAAGTTATTGCTAGACTTTTATAACAGATACCGTAAGTATTTCAGTCCTCCCAGCATATTTCAGTCCTCCCAGAGGAATTTATATTGGAACAATGTTACACAAAATCACTTGAGCATGGCATTTACCTGAAGCTTATTCTTATCAAGAAGTAAGTACCTTGGAAGAAATGCATTAAGTAAAAGAAAATGAAACTATTAATGACTTGCAATATGTTAATCTGAAAGAACTACTATCAATATCTAATGATTATTCTGTCTCAAAGGAGCAGCTTCTTGTATGACTACCATATGCTTTTATCTTTAAAGATGTCTACCTTCTCTAGTGCCTATCAGAAGGACTTTTCCTGTTATGATCATGTTTCAAACCACTTATACTCTTGGACAGCCAAGGGACTGCATTTGCTGTATCAGAAGCCTAATGCTGAACACTCAAGACTTCAACATGTCATATTCATATATTAGCATAAATTAAAAAGCACCAGGCAGTGAATTAGTAAAACAGTACTGTTCTGATTTAATACACATATATCTGTTAAGCAACTGTCTTTTATTGAATCTTCCTATTTTGCACAAGCATTTCATAAATGCAAGTTACACACTGCAGGCACACTCCTCCCTATGGTTGCAACTACTATATAGTATTTCTCTTGCACTGACACTGCTTAGCTGCCCTGTGCAGCCCCCATCTATGCAGGAAAAGGCAGGCACATACAAAGTGCTCTTCTCTGCACTGCACAGCTGTGTCAATCTGTGTCAAAATCCATACATTTTGACTGGAATCTCTGACTTGGACCTTTCAGGCTCAGGATGCAATTTGAGGGATGGATCCACTCTGGACACATGGCACTGCTCTAGCTCAGCACAAGAGTACAGGAAATCTGGGCAGGAGGAGTCCTGCCTGCAAGGCCAGAGTTTCACATGCTGTGTCTCTGGTTGAATAACAGGCACAAGGATAAAAGTGCCCTGCTCTTAAGATAGATGTCATGGCTGACAGTTATGGGATGGAGCTGTCAGCTGGAAGTGACAATGCATTCACTGCCTAAATATTCTTTTCTCTTTCTCTCTCTCTTTCCACTCCAGGACTGCTGCTGCCTAACTTTTGAACAACTACAGGCCAGGATTTGGCCCCTAAGGAACCCACAAAAACTTGTATCTTCAGATAATTCATTCTTTTCCATAGATCACCTCTTTAAGTTTTGCAGACTCTAGGCTAAAATTACAAGTTTGGAGCACGCTTTGTCAAGCTCATGCTGATCAAGAGAACTGACAACATAATTGCTTTATCAAGATGAGTGTCTATTTGATGTTCTTTTAAGACTCAGCCCAGCTGGGCTGCTAAGTAGAAATTTATGAGGTTTTAGAACAGATGTAGCCAGCTTTAGATCTATGATGATCCTTTTCTTCCTCCAGATGTACATATATTCATGTACAAGAGTTTCATATTTAACTTCATGTCTATCTCTCTCCTGCCCTCTCTCTCACCACACACATTCCTAGTGATGCTAATGTCATGGACATTTTAAATAAGCCACAACTTAATATATTATTTGAAGTCATATATATACATATATTCAGGTAAGGGGAATGTTAAAAAAAAAATCATCGTATATTAAAATACATTTCAGCCACACTGCTATGGTTTCAGACAAGTTCACTTTAGTTCTCCTGCTGCTAACAAGTGCCTAATCTTCATAGCTGTGTGTTCAGAAGGGACAGATAGAAAGCACCATCTAATTCTAAATACTGATTAGTCAACCAAATTATTAGGTAACGTATTGATTTAAATAGCAAAACAGATTTTACTGTAGGAAATATGAAGATTAGAAAAGCAATTTATTAGGCAAGAAAGCATGCCTCTGCTATACTTTTAATAGACATATTTGACAAACATTCTCTATGTAATGATTGCAATTATTACAGATTCAGAGGAAGTTAGTCACATTGTCCTTAATATTTTATATATGAATTTAAAATACTTTTCAAAGAGAATCCTGAGACCAACACTTATATAACCATGTATTTACATTAGTTAGCAGCAAATGAGAATAATTGTTCTCTAGCACAAGTTCTGAAAGGACTTTTATGAAGTTATGAGAAAAGCTTTAAACTCATCACATACATAACATTCACTGAAGTTTAATGCAATTAAAGAAAACCATTTCAAGTGGTATAACTAATGCATATTGTATTTATTTATCTTCTGCTTTTTCTTATAAAAAAAAAAGAAAGGTTACCATAGTAAGAAGATTTCTGGAAGTATAGGTTTGAAGATGATAAACTTTGATGGCAATTATGTTTGAGAGATAAAGTCCTACACTAACTATTTTAGCATTCAGTAACTAAGGGTTAATAAAAGTGCAAAATTCAGACCTTTTTTCTATAAATTCTGTAAACTTTTCAAGGTAGGCTTCCAGCTAACTAAATGTAAAAATATTCTCTGATAATACTTATAAATGGTTATTTTAATTATTACTGCATCTGTTTAAATAATTTACTTAATCTTTCATTAACAATTACTCACACTTTCATTCTTTTAATTTTTGCATTCCCTCTCCATGTTCTTTTCTTGAAATAAGAGGTAGCTGACTCAGACATTGCAAGGGCATTTACTGACATATTTTGTATCTGATAAGTTAAATTTTAGGCTACTTATTTAGATCTGAAATTCTTTATAAAGCTTTTAGCACAATAAATGTGTCAGTGAGTTCACATTCTGAGCTCCAAGCAGTAACAAGCTGAGGAAGCATCATCTGGAAGAAAAGCAAAGCAGGACAAAGCAGTATTATTGAAAGCCCTAGGCCAAATTCTGACTAGTTTTAATTCAGATTTAACAGCACTTCATATCTTGAAAGATATTCTCAAGATAATATCATGACTGCACCCAAATGGGAATCATGAGAGGGACCATTCCAACTTGAAACTAGAGCAAGCAAAGAAGAAGGGAGAGAATCAAATGAAGAAATTCAGATCAGAGAGTAACCACCAAGCTCTTACTCCACACTGTGCAAAGAGAGCTTGTTCCTTTGTGGTGGATTGGTTGTTTTTTTTTCAAAAACAGAAGCAATAGCAACTCATTTATCTATCTCTTTCTCTTCTCTGATGAAGTTTCTTCCTTGCCTCAAAAGAAATGAACAGCCCTCATACGCTTTCTTTACCCAACATTATGCTACTGCAGATTTCCCAGATTCTTGACATTATTTCCAAATCATTTTATATTACAAAAAAAAAGATTTCACAGTCCAACAAAACCACACATGAGAACCAGAATCCTATACTGGAATTCCTTGAGCTCTCACAAAACCCACAAATAAGTAGATCTGACTGCACATGCTGAAGGTCAAATACAATTCTAATGAAAAAATTTATATATGAATAATTACTCCCCATCTTGCCAATGGAAGATGTTAGTCTGATTTTGAAAAATAGGGGAAATGGAAGGGCAAATTTAAGAACTGAATAAAAGAATTTAAGAATTTAATAAGAATGTAAGAATTTAATGAAGTCCTACACTTGCATAAAGGGTTTTCCCTTTCAAACTCCTTTCTATATTAATATTTGACCAAATGAATCATTAAGTCATATTATATAAAATTGGTTCAACCTTGTATAATTTTCAAACACATGATCCTAATGAATTCAGAAGAAATGCATTAGGATTAAGTCTAGACAGAATAATGTCCATGGTAAAAAAACGTTGTGTGCATCTCTATTCTAACACAAGCTAAAAATGCACACAAGAGCACGTGCTTTGTTCTTGGATGGCTGTGCTAGCCTAATTTTTTAATTTACTTGTGTGTATACCTTTTTGCATGTAAAGAATGTATTGATTAATTTATTTGAGAGTTTAAATTTGCTTTTAAATGAGTTTGAATCAAATTTCACCATTTGCCATATAAACTTCTACCAACATACTTTTTAGTAGCAAAAATATAGAGATCATACTCAAACACATTGCTTTTTGTTCCTGCACTAGCATAAGTCAAAACAAAACAGATTCGATGGAAATACAAAAAAGGCAGGATTTTGCTAAACTCCATCTTGCAGCTCTAAATGGAAAAACATATGAACGTGTTCAGTAGAGCTGAAGTTTAATATTACTATCCAAATTCCATTTTATCCCACTGTCACTACCACCAAAGGAGAGGTTTTATGCTGGAGATAATATGATACCACAGCATAAGCCCTCCTCAGATTTCAAACAGGTCAACTTGTCAAAGCTTTTTAAGGGAGCCAATTACATTAATTTTCCACAGCAGAGAAATACATATTTCATTTCCATCTCCCACTAGAGATGGGGCCCAGGGATTCTGTTTCGAAAGGCTCTTATCACTAAGTAACATTCGTACCCCCAAAGGAACCTTTGGCAGTCACTGGTCCATTGATATAATTGAGCAAGGTATGAGCTGTCTGACATTGCCATGGCACTGCTCAATAGTGCTGTGCACTAAGCACTCTGAACAATGAAGCTTCAGCAGACGGCTGCATTGTCAATAAATTTCAATTACACTAATTGCCAAGAGTTCAATGAGTGCACTTGGAAAGGGGAGGGGGAAGGAGGGAAGAATAAAAAAATGCCTATGCCTACTAGGGCTGAAGAATGGGAAACAATAAATAAATTGCAGCTTCTAATGGGGGCATTAGTGTATTTTTTTAAAATGGCTTAACAAGATTTTACAAGCTGTTGCAGTTCCAGGGATGCTGTTTTACATTTCTTTGTTACTATCTCCAAACAACATATAGAGAGGCTCAATTATGTGGCATTATCTTCCAGGGAAGAATCATTTTCTTATGTTTTTATGTTGTTTGTGTTCTGTTCAGTGTGGATAATGCATTTGAAAGCAGAATGCTGTAATGTCATTTTCATGAGCAAATGAAAAGCCTGCTTGCCAACAGGCACATAGAATCAAATATGTCACTTTTCTGGGCTGACACAGTTAGACATTCCAAAATAATTACAACTATATGGGAAACATACATACAGGTACACATTCCAATCAACATTAATATTAAGCATGCAACAGTGGGCACAGTATAGCTATAAGTAATTGATAGACATATTTCTTATCATGGATTGGTTTTTGGAATGTCTAAATTCGCGTAAAAATATTAGTGGCTATTCTGACCTAATCTATGAGCATTTAATTTACTATATATGAACCAAAATCAGTAAAAAAAATATTTCATGTGTTGACTAGTTCTTTCATGTTTTTAATATAACTTTCTGTATGAAAGGCAGCTCCAAGGAAAGACACTTCATTTAGTATGTTTTCACATCTTTTCACAAATTATGAGTAGTTAAATGTTTAAATTAATAGCTATGACAATATGAGGGCATAAAGGACTGTCTGTAGGTCGCCTTGCAAAGCATGAACAACACAGTGGATGACGGAACCGCCTAATGGATAAGGGAAAGCCTGTGGACTGCTTAGACTTCAGTAAGGCCTTTGACACAGTCTCCCATTTAATTCTCCTAGAGAAGCTGGCAGCTCATGACTTAGACAGGTGTATTCTTCATTGAGTGAAAAACTGGCCGGATGACCAGGCCCAGGCAGTAGTGGTGAATGGGGTTAAATCCATCTGGTGACCAGTCATAAGCAGTGTTCCCCAGGGGTCATTGTTTAATGGCAGTCATGGGGGTGATGGGTTTATGGTTGGAGGTGATGATCTTGAAAGTCTTTTCCTATCATGATTCTATGAATCCGTGATAATGATTCTAAGATCCTAACTTGTCATCTCAAAACCAGGACAGAATTTTAATGAGATCCCAGGTTAGTTCCAGTCAGAAATGACTTCAAGAGTTCTATAGTCCATGTCCGAGTCCTGCTTTGAGGACTGAGTTTACTCTGAGGTCAGATCAGGTTACACAAGGCTTTATCCAGTTTATCCATTTAATTGCATAGACAGAGTGCAACAGGTCCAACAAACACTATACCTAAAAGTATACTACCAAGAAAAGACTTTGAACAAAGCAAGCCTTACATGCTAAAATCAATAAAAAGTCTTTCAGAGTTACTTCTAGCAATTTGTTAAGTCAGGATTGTGAAAGACTGAAATAATGACTCCATAGATCACAGGAAGCCTGATAAAACGCCGAGCTATTTTACCAAAAATTACAGTACAAATAAAAGCACATTTTGAAGCATCAGGCCTTTCTCAAATCTAAAGAAATTCAATTTGTGAGTTCATGCTGCCAAGCTCCTCTTTCTTACCAACATCCCTTGCCACCAATTTTTTGTTAATTTACTGGGTAATCTGGATTCAGAAAACAGTATTTAAAATATGAAAATTCTCCAAAGCCTCATGAAAAGTGTTGATTGTGGAGAGGAATATGGGCCAGGTGCTTTTCCCGTGCACAGTGATGCTAGGTACCCAACACATCTGTACACCTAATTTTATTGCAGTATAAGTTGCTGCACATTTAAGAGAGGATGCTGTGGCCAAAGTAAACCACAACTAGTTGCAGTTTGCAGTTGTGTCAAGATGTTCTGGTCATGGATTCTTTTTACTCATGACATGAACAATATTTCTTTTCACACATCAAAAAGACATTTACTGAACATTCAATTTTCTCCTTCTAAAAACAAACCCCTCCAAACTCTCATGTGACAAGATTAGCCAATCAGCATGACATTTGCCATGAAACTACTCCTTCCAGAAAACACATGAATGTAGACAGGCAGATTATTTGTCCACAAAGCCATTTTTTTTCTACCAATTCTACTAACTGGAGCAAGCAGGTATTTAGACTTAAGCTAAAGAGTCATCATGATGTCCTAATCCAGTTTCCTGCACTAGACAATCCATGCAATGTCACAGAATAATTTCTGCATTGAGACCAATAACTTGTAGTTGAGCAAAAGTCATTTTTAATGATAAGTGATCTTTAAATTAAGACTTGTTGGCAAGGAGTATTTGCCAGGGTCTTTTTTTTTTTTTTTTTTTTTTTTTTTTTTTAAAATGTGCACTTTCCGTTGTTCCACACGCATAAACACACTAGATATTGTAGCTTTTGGATTGTTATAATTCTGTAGGGATATATTTTTCAAATCAAGTAAGCACCTTTGTCATGTGCACCTTTGTCATGAAAACCTCCTTTAAAAACAGAATACTCATATCAATATGAAGGCTAATTTAGTGTCAGTTATCTTCACCATGATCAAATTGCACATGCTTGTCTTATTTTTCACAGTATATTTTGTTCACTGATTAGAGGAAACACACGGAATATTCTATACAAAACAGCTAAATCACATATGAATTTAATGAACACACACATAATACAATTAATTTTAACATTATTATAATAATCCTGAAAGTATCTTTCCACTAGAATTTGCTTTTCTAGGATTAAATACTGCCTATTCAAGACGATATTAATGAAAGAGAGCTGTAAAACCTAACAAAGTCGTAAAGATTCTTCTCCATTTTATTTCAAGAAAAAAATATTCCATGGCATATTTGATGGGAAAAAAAAATTGGCTTGTGAACTATTGTCTGATTTACTTTTTGCTGTTTTGGTAATATGCTTTCCTATTTATCAAAAATCAAGTAAGAGTTAATGGTGTTTATATTAAAGAGTTTCAAGAAAAAGAAAGTTTTAAAAGTTCTGTTTAAAAGATAAGCTGGATGTTATTTCATCTTATCAGTATAAATGATCTAGTTTCGGTCAGAAGATAATATATGTGTGTACTCTGAGTTTATGAGACCATCAAGTAAATTTATTGAATCCAAATAATCTAACAACTCTAGAATACTATCTTTCCAACTTCTATTTGTTTATTACTATTAGTTTTAATACGTTTATTAATATCAGCTTTAATATTATGTACATGCAATACACTCTTCAAATTAAAAAAGAAAAAAGAAAAATATTTTGCTCATGCAGTGTCACATTTTTATTGGGATCTGTAAGACTTCAAGAAGTAGTCAGAGAAGAGCAAGAGACAGTTTCTTGCTTTTTTTGAGTTGCACAATACTCCTGGGAGGCCAGGACATAGCAATATGCAACTTTCTATATGATACTGGAGTAATTTAAGAGATTTTTATTTGCATCAGACAAATTTATTTTATAGTCTTTACTTCATAGCCAGATGGGAATAAAAGCCCTTTTAAACTCTTAAGTATTTAGTTTATCTCAAAAGCTATGTTTAATTTTATGATTAAAAAAAATCTCCTAAGTGTAATTGAAAACACTAAGAATCTATGACAACAGTATGCTGTCCAAGTGTACTAGAAAAGTGTGATATATTAAACCTGACAGGATGATGTTCATTAATCTTTGAAATGTAGTTGGGACACTGGTAATTCCAAGAGGTATTACATTAAAATGAAAAGTCCCTCATGGCAAATGAAGGCTTTTTTTTGTTTCCTGTCGTCATCCATTTGTAACTGCCAATAGCCGCTAGTTAAATCAATGCACCTCATAAATACTGCTTGACTGAGGAAATCTAGAGAATCATCATTTCTTAGAACTGAGTATTTATCTTGTTCTCTTGTTGCATTTATTTTTCAGCAGTACTTCACTCTGAAAACCTTCTCATGCCATTTAGCTTTTTAGCAATTAACAACAGCCTAAAGGCAAATTGAAAGAGATTTCAGACCAGAGCATAAAATACAACTGTTGCTTTACTGCTCTTCCTAGCAGAGAAAAGGTTTGTGGACAGCATTTCATGATTTCAGATCTCTTCATTCATCACTCACCTCTCAGCTATATGGGAAAATTTGGGAGACTAGGAACAGTATTCTTCAAAATGTCCATTTATTTTCATTGCTTCACTTTTTACATATCATATCCTATTGGCATGCATTTGTGCAAACCAAGCTCGCTAACCACTTTTGAAATTTTGTCATATACATTGAAATGACTTTGTGCTAAAAGAAAACTTTATCATAGCTTTGCCTAGTTTTCTAATAGCAATTTCTGTCAGAGGTAAAAACACTGATTATTCATTTTGTGTATTTGCTTTTAAGTAGCAAGATTTCTGTGTCATGCAAAAAAAACTGAAGATCCTAACTCGTATTTATTATATTTTTATTTTGTAAAATCAAACTTTAATCAGTGTCACTAAGAAGTTGTTCAGTTTAAAAACACTGCGAACGTATTTGCCATATAGGCAAAGTAGCAAAAAAAGCAGTTTGGATGCTATCCTAAAGTTTATTGAATTCTTCTTTACAAGAAATTTCTTACTTGTCCGGCTCTAAACAGTACCTCTCTGTCTTTAAAATGGGTTAACATTTGTACCCTATGACGCAATAGTATTGTGAAGATGCAGATATTAAGGAAGGTGAGGTGCAGCACAAGCAGCTTTAAGAGCTGCGAGGAGAATAGTAAAAATTAACACCTAACAGGTGATACGTTAACAAGAAGTTACTTCAACAGTATGGCATTCGGCAAAAGAACATGCAGGACATTTGTCCACAGGCAAAGCAGCCTGCAAAATACTTAAATGCATGTAGAATTGTAAATAACATCACTGAACTCAGTTCTGCTAGTTATGCTATATCTACACTAACATATATGCCATTTGATGGAAGTCACAAGGTTGTCCTTTGCTTTAATCCAGCTACATCAGACTGTGAAGATGGCTACTAATTTTACTAAAGGACCATGTCTTTCAACAAAGATAAAACAGTTTACCTGAAGACACACAGCAGGAAAAAGTAGTGTGAGGAAGAATGCTGTCTATCACCACACAGAGATGTGGGAGGAAGGCACCTCAGAACTGCTCAGCCTCTTCATCTAATTCTGTATGTCACAAGACATGATATTTAAATGTGCATATAACAAAATTCAGGTGCCTGGAGCAGACAGCATCATGCACAGGGACCATGAAAAGAACAACTGAAAAATCCTACTATACTTAATAATATGAAACAACTGGTTTTTTTTTTTTCACAAATAACAAATGCTAATAGCATCTGGGTATACAAATCCTCCCACTCCATCTTCATATCATCCTTTGATATCATTTAGCAAAGTCTCACACTTTTATCATCACTGCATTTCAGTGTTCTTTATCTCAATGATGGTCAGCATCAGGAATACTACTTTGATATCACTGCCAAAAATATAAATCTACAATCTCTGTAGTAATATTTAAGACCTGGTTTAAATACAAACAATGCAAACTTACCCTTCGCCACTGATCCCCCTTAACTTGTGAGAACTGAATGCCAATTCAGTACCTCAACAGCCAGTTTTAGTGGAGATGCTTTTAAAAACCTAGCCCTAGCTGACTGGCATTCACTAGCTTGTCCACATCCTCATTTTCAGTCAGGAATAGCTTGCTCCTACATTTGACAATATATATTTCACATTTGGTAATTATTCTTCATCGCATTATCATAATGTACCATGTCCTAAGGGCAACAGCCTTTTGAGATTCAGCTTTCTTGGCTTCTCCCATTAATACAGGCCTACTGGCTGTTTTACATGATTGAGGTTTAACTCACAGAAATACAAATAACATAAATTTAGGCCATCGGCTTTTTAATCTCCCCTTGACTCCCCAGCAAGGGAAATGACAATATTCTAATCTGTTTCCATTATAATTAAGGCTCTCATTTAGTTTATGGTTTTATAATTGGAGCACTACAAGAAAAATCACAGGTCCTTTCCACTTCATGGGCAAATCAGAGGAATTCTGTATATAGCAGAAGAGGCCATAGGCTGCAACAGAAATGATATTTATATAGAACAAAAGGAGAAATCATATAGACAAATCTCTCATAAAGAAATATCATTTCTAAGATGATGAAAAGTCTGTCTATACACCACAATTTAGCATATCATTGGAAAACACTGAATAAGCTCCAAAACAGTTACATTTAGTGCAATGAAGAAAACACTGACTTGCAAGCACAACAGAATAATTAGCATCACTCCCTGTCCAAGCCAGTTAGTGCTATTGAGTGGGTTTGCAGACAGACCATTTGAAACCAGTAATGCCATGCCCTACATGACGTTATTTAAATATCCTCATCAGAGCAAAACAATAGTTCCGAATCTGCAACAAAGCTTCCTTAAGACTGTGTCTTTTCAAGAAGGTCTTGAAAATTGATTCTTGTTTCTTTCAAAGTCCAGAGGAACCAGGACAGAGAAATTTATGCAGCAACATAGATAACTGGCACTTATCTAAAAAGCAATGAAGACAGGAATGAACTACCAGGATTACTGTAATAATCCTAGTAGTTAGGATTACTGCAAGTGGCAAAAAAAGAAAAAAAAATATCTGAGCATGGGAAAAGCAGGCAGGCATGGCAACAGCTAAGAAACAGCACAGTGAAGTAAGGTTACAGGACTTCCAGTTTTCCAGGATGCCCAGAGTTCCTAGGGCAGGATGCCAGGGAACAGATGCCAGGGCCATAGAGATGCTGAAAGTTTATATTCAAAACAACCATGTCTACCAGCAGCAGCAGAACACTGTATTGGCATATCTGGGTAATTTTTCTAACCTGTGCTTTCTCAAGTAGCCATGCTTTTTCGAACCTGCTGGTATATATTAGAAGCTGATGTTTAATGAAACAGATCCTATTGTGACTGACAGGTGAGCTTGCCTCTCTGAAGAACAAAGTATTAACTGAAATAAGCCAGCCCCTACTATCACAAGGTTTGTCCCTGAGTCAGAACACAGTCCCAATGATGAATGATGATGGAATTTGTACTGTTAGCCTCTTCTAACTCTGCAGAATGCTGCATGAAATATATGCTGCATGAAATGCTAGCTAATTGCTATTCACTGTTGAAAACATTACTACATGTTGCAACCAGACAACATTCAATGTACTATATGTCACTTTCTACACCCTCACTAGTCTCATATTTTAAGTTAAAGAGAGCTGTCATTTTGTCACAGGAGGAAGTAGTTCCAGTTTAGGTATTTACTTGTGTGATCTATAAAAATAATTATGAGGTACTGTTGCAGAAACATATACTTTCGTTTGCTACTGTGGAAGCATGTTGAATCAACTTTAGCTTGACTAGCTGTTGACTAGCAATCAAAGAACTAAAGAACCACATTGGGAAGTGAGTAGGACTGCTGCAAGGGCAGCATATTTTCACAAGAATTAGATGAGAAACCTACTATGCACTGTGCAAACAATACAGAAGGGACAGCACAAAGCATGACAAATGTTTAAAGGGGGAAAAGGATGCATGAGTATATTGTGCTATACATAGAGCCTTGGAAAAATGGAAGAACTCTCTTGGGAGAAAGTCTTCCAAGAAGCTTACTTTTGAGCTGTGTTCAGCACTTTTGTACTAACATTTATTTATTTATTTTTCCCTGGGGAAAAAAGTTTCAGCTTTTCAAACATAAATTTAACTGGCTACCAAGAAAGCTTCACTTGAAATTATGTCACAGATGGGATCAGGGAAAAAAAAGTACATAGTTTGTAATTCCTCCCCCCACATACATATTCTCCCCTCACTTGGCATAACTTAAGAGGAGAAACTGGCGTTTTTACTATTTTAATTGTTATTTTGAAACTTCAGCCTCAAACTTCAAGAGGCTCTGAAAATTCAGAGCAGTAAAAGAAAGAAAGAAAAAAGAGACTAAATCATAGATACTATCAATTTCATTGCAAGATAATAATGAGAAACGGGGCCTGTTAGGCCTGCACAGTTTTGATGTTGCCGTTTCACTGGCGCCCATACTGTTTTCTACAAATGGAAGAAAAAATGATAAAGTTAAAAGCTGCTCTATTTATTTCATGTTACAAGTAAATTTTTTGAAGTCATTTTGGTTTTGTTTGAAGAATGTTTTGGTGAAATTGTTCTACCATTTTTCTCCACAACCTACTATCATGCTGTCTGGCTTCATCAAATGCACAAAAGACTTGGAAAGAGAAGAGGTTTGAACAGGTTCTCTAAAGCAGAGCCAAGTACTTCCAAAGACAATTGGTACCAGTAACATGAGCCACACTAACTACTTAAGCCAAGTAAGCAGCTTGTTCTGCCAAGCAGCAGTTTCACAAAGCAGCTTGTAGAACCTTAAAATTCACCAGATTTTACCACCAGAACCGCCAGATACTCCTACAAAATACAGCTCAACTCAATTAAAGAAGAATTAACACCTAGAGATTGTATATTCCAATTATTAAGACCAAACTTTTTCCAGGCAGACTGATGCCTGAAATTATCACTTAGCCAAAAAGTATGTAAAAGTGAAACAAACTCCAAGTTCATCATTTTTATCACCATAAAACACAGTTTGTTGCATAGAAGCTGAACTTCTGTCATTCTTTGCAAAAGATCTGGAACTGTCAAATTTCATTATTGCTTCGCAGACAAGGCAGTTTAATTTACAAAAAGAATCTGTAGGCATGTTTATATAAATAATATTTATATTGATCTGTTTGATTTAAACAAAAGCAAGGCGGCTTATTTCTGTTTAGAGCAGAAATCACTGTAACTTTGGGAAAAAAGGAGGCAGAGAATTAAATAAAATCTAAGTTTGAGTGCATACATGATGCAAAAAAACAATCAAATTGTAAAGAGGGAAATTTTCCACAGAAAGTTTTAGTAGTTCTTTTGCTACTGGCTTTTGGCATTTGGTAAATGACAAAAGTTTTACCAGTCTTCCTCTAGAACACTAAGAATAAATTGGGAAACTGGATGCTACAAAAAGCTAAATAGTTCTTAGATGGCACAGCTGGACACAGCCAAGTGTAATTAAAAATATCCACCCTCAGACTTGTATTCATATATTGAAAAAAAAGTGTCATGTTTTCTTCTTTGTTCTTTAATCTTTTTTTTCCTCAGTACATCCGAAAAACAAATACAACTGAAACACTTTCCTAGAAAAGAGAAACCAAGATATTCTGGTACTGACTATGCCACTTCACCATACTTTTCAAAGAACAACCAACAACTAGTTCCTCAACAATTCCAAGAAAGTCAATGCTATTGTTTTCAATCTTACAGCTGGGGAAATAGAGAAAGAAGACTGAGTGGCTTCCCTCCAGCTGTAAGTCACATTAATTTTCTTTTTTCTTCTGAACCAGTGTAGCTCACAAAGCCTCTCTGCTGCACTTATTGCAGCAAAGGCGTATATTTTATTGGCTAATCCATACGACTGACATCATCCAAAACCATGGTAGAAATAAACAGAAGATAAGGTTCCCCTGTAGTGGAAATACAAAATGAGCACAGAAGAGGCATCATATATCTAAATGAGTGTGTGTGTGTATTTTTTTAAAATGATCATATTCAAGCTCAAACTTGTCATCTACCAAGTGAAATATAGTGTCCTTAGTGGTAGCCATAACCAGATGCTTTGGTGGAAAATACAAGAAACCCCCACAGATTCGGGATAATCTGCATTCCTTGAAGGTCTCATCCTAATCCCTTTAGTTATAGATTCCTTTAAAACCTGATCCGTGAGGGTTTTAACCCCTTCAAATACTGTTTTTTTTAGCATTACTATCATAACTCTGGATATTCTTTCTATTCATATAAATGTCCATTTGCCTTTAGAAGCTTGTAAAATTCTTGATTTCATCTTCATCGTCAATGAATTTCATAGTTTACTTATGAATCTTTTTCTTTATTCTTAAGAGACAGGGAAAAAATGTAATCTCCTGATCTTTGCTCTCTGCATCACCTTGCTTTTTTTTGTTTGTTTGTTTTTGTTTTCTTTTTCAAACCATATATTTCATTGCTTCCATTCTCAGTCTTCAGTTAAACAATCATTTCAACAGCTATTTTTATGTGACTAGTCATTCTCTCTACTTCTATCTGAAACCTGTCTAATGCTGCAATGTTTTTTTCCAAGATGGACTATCAATTTATATCCAATAAGTTTTATATAATACTGCACTACCACCTTATATGACTATGTAGGCAGTTACTTTGAAGTTATCTATACTGTTTCAGAAAGGATTTTAATTTTATGTAGTACTTCACAATAATCTAGTTTGACTCAAGTTAAAATTCTTTAAGGCATCTTTGGATTTGATTCACAAGTAATTCATAAAGAGGTTATTTATAAATAACTTGATGTTACTGCCTAATTTCTCTCTAATTTCTAATTTTTTTTTGTTCCAGAAAAGGAACAAAATGCTATACATTAAACAGCAACAGACCTAGTAAAGAAATGGAACCATTTGTTCCTGATTTGTCTCGTACTTCTCAGCTACATCTTAATCCATGATATCATACTGCCTCATAGCTACTTGATTTCTTTTAAGAGGTATTATCAATCCCCAACCTTTGAAAAAAACACTACCCACAGAATCACACAATAGCTTGAAAATAAAAACATTCTGAGAAATAACAATTGTCTATCTCTTGGTGTCTGATTTCTGATCTAGACTGATTAATGAGTTTCTGTATCTTTTTATAAACTTGTTAACAAAAAAAATAATTCTCATTCATTTATTGACACCATAAAAGGAGACCTACAATGACAGAAAGGAAAAGCAAGAGAAAATAATATGAGACTTAAGAAAAAAGATGAGAGTATTGTAGCATGAATTATATTGTAGGCTGAATTATGTTTTTTATTATGTTTTAAACCATGTACCTTGGTAGGATAGGATGGGAGGAGACTTATCAGTAGAACAGTTAGCATTATCAGTAGAGAAGACAGCTTTCTTTAACCATGGACAATCTGGAGATGCTCATTAAAATCAGAATGCTTTTTTACACACTGCAATCTCAACTGGTCTATGTAACTTTAAAATCCTAAAAATCACACCCTGAGGTCATAGAGACCCTCCCCCAGGTGAGGACCCTTCCCCTGAGCATGCATAATAGTGGACATGATGAGTAAGCAATATTACAATTGTATGTAAATTAATAACCAATGTACTTGGGAAGTTACCGAGTGTGTAAATATGGTTTGGAAAGTTGGGAGAGTGTGCTTGATTTTATGGGAAAACACAGAGCACCCGGCCTTGGTCAACTCTGAAATAAATGAACAAATATCTCTCTTGAGCATGTGATTATGTAGCTCATTGCACAATTGGCAAAAAATCCACTTTTTGGACTACAAAAGCTGGCAATGCTGAGTAGTCTCCCAACTACTAAAGAACTTAAGACACTAGTGGGCTTTCAAAACTACTTGGTTAGGTGTAAATTATTAAAAAAGAAGTTGGAAGATAATGTTATAGACAGCTTTTCCAAATCCCAGGAAGGCTTACTGCCATGAAGTAGATCTCCTTTAGAACCTCTCTAATATATATTGTCAAAAGTACCTTCAATCACCAGGCCAATTAGTCGACTTTTAATCAAACTGTTTATTTTATTAACAATTCAGACAATTCATACTTAAAAACTTAGGTATGTACTACTGGTGCATGGTGATTTCTCCTGAAATTATCAATGGTTTACTGAACCTTTTATAAAAGAGTAAGCTGCAAAACTGTGCAATTGCAGAACAATGAAATACTGACAGAAAAATAACTGTAAAAGATTAATCAAATACTCTATCTGCAAAGACACATAACAATTACATAGCAAAGGCTTTCTGGAATGACTTTAATGGTACACTTCAAATGTGAAGGAAAGATAAGGGAGGAGCTGAGACAAAGCAAGGTACTCAGGTACAAAAATTCAACTTAAAATAAAGTCCTTTAAAAAAAAAGAAAAAACCTTCTTCACATATTTTATTTCATTTCTTACACCTATCAAATCTGCTCTGTTGGAAGAAAGCAAGATATCATAATGTGATAATATCATACTATTGGACCTAATTAAAATAAGTAGTTTTATAACATAAACTATGCACTTTTTGAAGATCCCTATGAATTCACATTTTAAAATAAATAAACTGTAAGGACTTCACTCCTCCTGCATTGCCATTCTCCTACTTCTTTGCATCTTGTTCAGCTGTGGATCTGACAGAATTTGGAAAGAAATAAAATCACTATAAGAAAATAATATATTTGAGAATTGAAAAATCTTACAGGATCTGATCTGGATAATTGTTTTGTTTACCTTATCTAAGAGCAGATCTGTAAATGTTCTACATAGACATTGCTAGTTTCTAGCAACCTGCAAGACAAATACATGAAAAGTGAGCTAAAATTAAAAGAAAAGAAAAGAAAAGAAAAAAAAAAAAGACAGAAAATTCTTACACAGTACATGATGTGGAAATGAAACACAGTTCCTTTCCCAAATCATTAATGCAAATACTGGCAAGAAGTTAGAAAACATAGCTTGCTCATTTACTCAATATATAGAAAGGCTTGTGTGTGACCAAATCCAAAGTTAAAGCTTTATCTTGTATCACTGTGCTTGTTCAAGCATGTATTTGACATAATGTATTTTAGTAACTTAAAGTTTCAGCTCACAGCATTTGAAGAGCTGAGGTTTTAAAAACAAGAATAACAATTCTATTATTTTGTGAACTTTTACATGGCAGACTACATAAGCTGCTAATAAAAGCTTATAGATTATAAAAAAACAACAAAAACACCATCAACAAAACAATTCCTGCATTTTAAAATTTCAACTCTGATCTAAAACTTTCCCAGAACTGACAATTCCAAACACAAAAACTGTAAAGTCAGGAAGCATGAACACACAGGCCAAATCCAGACACCTTTGCAACTCTCCCAAATTAAGACTGTATGTTTTTATTTTGTTAAATGGTCTGACAAGCTTACGACACAGTGCTATGCATGCTGCACTGCAGCACGGGGAATGCTTTGCACTGGGGAATGCCATATATGCTGCTACACATTTTTTGAAGTAAAGTGCTTGATTCTCCTGCATGTGAAAAGCACAGTACACCAGAAATATTGGTTTACATATAATTCTGAAGCAAAGATGATTTCCAGTAAAACCCAGTAACAGCAAGAAGATATGAATTTAGTCACAACTGCCATAGTGCACTTAGAATTTTCCCAGATGCTTTTGGCACAACGGTACAACAGTTATATTACAGTGCCATCCACTGACTCTCCTCTGCAAGTTCATGGGCTGACAGCTGGTTTTTTACATTGATTTGGCTTAATTCCCACTGAAGGACCAACCATCCCCAGACAGATATATTCCCAATTCATTTCCTCCTGCAATGATAACTGTGAAATTTACCCATCTCAAAAAGAAAAAAAAAAATCTCTAATAGCCTTAATGGGTTTTTTAGAGACGTTGGCTGGCAGCCAAGTGAGGCTTAGACGAAGCTGTGCAAGCAGAGTGAATGCAAAGCTTACTTTCACATGTGTGTGTGCTGGCACATTGAGTGTATGGTTTTATTGTCAGATATGTTTCAAAAAAAAATGTGTTAATTGAACCCCATCAGCAGTGATGCACACACCAGTGTGCAACCAACAGTTCCCTCACTACATGAAGAGATATGAATGAAAGTTAATTGTGCTTCAAAGAAAAGGCAAATCACAAGTCTATTGTAGGATTAGGTTTTCCTTTAATTAAGATTGTTGGAATAAACAGCAAGAGAGCTGTTACAGGCTCTTTTAATGTATACTTTAGTTCTAGTTTCTCTATTGAAATATGAGACTATCCTGTTATTACAAAAAAAGATCAGAGAATACACTAGAAAACACTGAATTTTTTTCAGAAAAAAAATCAATCTTAAAAAAAAATCCCTATAATACTCCACCAATGAAACATTTAGACTATTTCAATTATAAAGAGGCTAATAATTAACTTTCACAATTAGATTCTCATAGTACGTGCCTTACTCATGCTCTGCTGCAAACAGAAAAGAAAACATGTAAAAACAGATTTTGGAAGAACTAACTTTGACAGCCAAGGGTTTCCAATAATCTACCAAAATATACATTCCCATTGATAAGCAAGTAAAGAGTTAAAAAAATGAAACCACTGAGGTGAATGAGCTTTGCCAATGTAGCAGAAAACGCAATGGAGAGAATTTGGGGACTCACCCCAACAACAAAGTGATGTGAGAATTCTTGTGGAGGCAAGGTGGTCTCACTTCACTAATATTTGCAGACAGATACCCACCTCACTACATAGCTGATACCCTTGCAAAACACTTGATAATGGGCAGAAACTTGCGTGAAGATACTGAAAGGATCACCTTATGAGGATGAACATTTCAGCAATAGGAAGCCTTGCATGGCAGCAGGCATTAGACATTAGACAAGGTTTATCTTTCCCAAAAGGGGAAGAGGGTCTTCATTCATGAGTCAGTGGGATTCACAGAGAAAGCTCTAAACTTGATACAACAAGGAAGGAGGATATCATCAGGGATGCTGGTGATAAGGTATGGGACCATACACCAGCTTGACACCAGAGCCAGCAAAGGATGCCTGGAGCCTGCAGAGGGAACACAGAAAAACAGGGGAGCTAGTAAAAGAGCACACAGTCAAGTTAGAGCCACCCCAGCTAGAATGAAAGGCACATGGGGAGCCCAGCTGAAATGTCTCTGTGTAAACACACACAGCACAGGGAATAAACAGGGGGAATTGGAGATGCATGTCCTATTGCAGGGCCATGATCTCATTGCAGTTACTGAGAAGTGGAGGGATAGCTCTCATGATTGGAACGTGGCCATGCATGGCTTTGTGCTTTTCAGCAAGGAGAGGCCAAGAAGGCATAGTGGCATGGTTACATGAAAGAAGTGTTAGTCAATGGCCTGTGGGGTCAACAGAAGTGATACTGTGGTGGGTGTTTGCCACTCAGAGGCCTGTAGAGGCCATTCACTTCCTCAGAATGAAGGAAGTGAATGAGGCCTTGTACAGGCTGCTGCAGGTAGTCTCAGAATCATAGGCCCTAGTCCTTAAGGGAGGACTTCAACCACCCTAAGATCTGCTGGGAAGGCTACACAGCCAGGAACAAGCAGTCCAGGAGTTTCCTGCAGAACATTGCAGATAACTTCTTGATGCAGGTGCTAGATGAGCTAATGAGGAGAGGAGCACTGAGGAACCTGGTACTAACAAACCGAGATAGTCTGATTGGAAATATAAGGGTTGAGGGCAGTCTCATCTGTAGTGACCACAAGGTATTGGAGTTCAAGACCCTGTGAGCAGGAAACTGGTCAAGAATTAGGATTGCAACCTTGGACTTCGAGAGAGCTAACTTTGACCTCTTTAGGGATCTACTTGGAGGAATCCCCTGGGCCAGCGCCATAGAAAAAATGGAGGTGCAGGAGAGCTGGCAAATAATTCAAGCACCACTTTCTCCAAGCTCAGGATCATTGCATCCCTGCAAGAAAGAAGTCAAGCTAGGGGAGCAGGAGACCTGCTTAGACAGGCAAGGAGCTCTTGGTGAAAAAAGCATACATAAGGTGGAAGAAGGGACAGACCACTTTGGAGGAACAGAGGAACATTATGAGAGAATGCAGGGATGGGACAAGGAAGGCCAATTCCTCATTTGTGTTTGAAATTAAATTTAGACAAGAGATGTCTGGGACAACAGGAAGGCTTTCTACAAAGCCTTCTGCTGAACGGGCTGTGTGCCTTGGTGATGGAGGACGCAGAGAAGGCAGAGTTACTAAATGCCTTCCTTGTTTCTGTCTCTACTGCTGAAACTAGTTCCCATGAACTACAGAGCCCAGAGACAGGAGAGAAAAGCAGGAGAGATGAAGACTTTCTGCTGATCAAGGAAGATTGGGTTATGGATTATTTAGGCAAACTGGACACCCATAAATCAGTTGGAATGCACCCAAGAATGCTGAGGGAACTGGTGGGTGTTATTGCTCAGCTGCTCTCCATCATTTTTGAGAGATCATCAAGGAGAGATGCTAGAGAACTGGAGGAAAGCCAGCATCACTCCAGTCTTCAAAAAGGGCAAGAAGGAGGACCCGATCAGCCTCAGCTCCATCCCTGGTTCTGGTGAATGAAATCAACTAACTAAAGTCTAGTGGCAGTTGTCCTTCTGGATTATTTTACTGTCTCTAACAAGCTAGCACAACACACATTCTTCATTATATATGACTTCATATACCCTGTACATCAACAATGTGTCCACAGGGAAGCTACATAAGCATCAGCATAACCGCACTGTGGCGATTCTACAGAGCTTTAAAAATCCTTTAGAGGATGATCTTTTGTTTCGTGTGTGGGTGTGACAAATCCCATGCTTAAAAAAGGGTGAGTGATGAGGAGCTTCACAGTAGATAAGAAGAATGAAGCCTGAGAACAGTAGAAGGGTTAGACTATCTAGCAACACTCCTGCACCACATATACTTACATGTTCTAGTGGACAATAAAGGGTTACAGAACACAAGATTATGTATTTTATAATGGCTACAGCTTGCACAGTGTGGACAGAGTTTTAAAAATTGTCTTCTATGGCAGACTGTCACTGCTTGGAGATGGTTTTAAAACTTGTTTAGGGGCAGCAGAATGTTTAGAAGCCAATCCACACATGACAGGTTGAAGAAAAGGCCAAACTTAATATATACTCCCAGGCTATATGCCATTAATATCTGCCCTGGCTATGCTGAAGGTCAAGGGAGAAAGTAATTTGAAAGACTGATTTGCTCAAACAAATGCACTTTCTACTTGATTCTGAGTCCTCACCATCACTTCTTCTTTATTGCCTTTATAGTTCTGCTCTTGACTAGCATCCCTTCCATACACCCTCATGGCTCCTCTTCTCATACATGTAGTATTGGGGCAATATTTGTGTTGCCTCCATACCCTAAGCTACTTCTCTTCCCGTGTGGAAGCCTGCAAAGTGAGGAGGACAGTGAGCCAGGATCCGTCAGGTAGGCACCAGGGAATTGCAGGACTTTGATGAGCACCAGTCCTCTTTATTTGCTACTGTTGCACTAAAGGGGCACAACAAACTTCCCCTAAAGCAAACAGGGGACTATAAAGAAAACTCATTTCTTTACATCTGCTGGCACTGTCCTTTCCCCATGTTCTTTGTTTTTGTTGAGAAAGGGAGGACAGGCACTATCACAGAGTGTTGAATTTTAAGAAATTCCTATTCTTCTGTGGCAAGAACAACTCTTGCAAACCATTCTGGACTGCCAGGCTGTAACTGAAGTAGAAATGGAGGAAATTAAATTCACATACATACACTCAATCTCAAAGAATAATTGAATAATCCTTATTTGAATAATAAGAACAAGCTTAAAACACATGGCCATTTGCTTTGCTATCTGGCAATATTCACTATTTTTTCTTATTCTTACACTATCAAGAGCAATATAACAATTAAAGAACATACCAATAAATTGATATACTCTAATGACCCATACCATTAGATATGGAGGAGGGAGGGTATTGGGGTATGGCTGGAAATCTACATATCTATCTTTATATGACATCTAGCATAATGTGAAAGAATTTAACATATTGAAGCTGAGGCACTTGTGTTTTCATAGTGCTTAAACAGGACTTTAATAAATGCCCTACTATGTTTATGAAAACCTTAGGGAAAGAAGGAGCAAGTAGAGAAGGGAGAAAAAGCTGCAACTCGAAGTTTTCCCTAGGAAGCTAGGTGCTGGTTAAGGAAAACAGTAAACACAGTAAAAAACCTCACCACCTTGGGTTTCACATCAGCTCTGTGATACATGACAGTAGGTCCTGACTATACTATAAGTCACCAACATAAATACAAAGAACTGGTAGACTCAAATCTATAACCTCTGCAAGAAGAGGGAAGAAAATTCTGTTTAACAAAGAAAGGGGTCATAAATAGAATCATAGAATCTTTAATGTTGGAAGGGACCTCAGAGGTCATCTAGTCCAACTCCCCTGCACACGCGTGGTCACCTAGAGCACGGGGCACAGGGCTGCATCCAAGCAGGTTTTGAAGATCTCCAAAGAAGGAGTCTCCACAAGCCCTCTGGGCAGCCTGTGCCAGTGCTCTGTCACCCTCACTGTTAAGAATTTTTTCCTTAAGTTCCTGTGGAACTTTTGGTGCTTCAGTTTGTGGCCGTTTCATTTAGTCCTATCTCTCAGTGGCCACCACTGAAAAGAGCCTGGCCCCATCCCCCTCTTTTACTCTAGGGCCCTCTCATCTTCAGGCTGAACAGGCCCAGTTCTCTCAGCCTTTCCTCATAGGGCAGATGTTCCAGGCCCCTGATCATCCTCATGTTGGACTTTCTCCAGTAACTCCACATCCCTCCTGTACTGGGGAGCCTAGAGCTGGACAGTAGTCCAGATGTGGCCTCAACAAGGCTGAGTACATGGGGACTCGCTCCTCTCTTAACCTGCTGGAGACGATCTTCTTAATGCACCCCCTAATCCCATAATAAATACTAAGGTTGCAATCCTGAAACCTGAGGCCACTGCCTTTTTGACTCTTCCTTTCAATATTACAAAAATAGGCCATTTTCATACCTCATTATCAGTCACATTAATTCTTAAGTCTCAAAATCAGTGATTTCTCTTTTATTAATACAATGATACTGGAAATATGTAATCACTTTGTCCTCTCAGAAAAGGAACAGAAGTCCAAATTTTCACCAGTTTTCTTTATACAAAAATTCTTTTCCAGACTTCCAGTCTCAGCACAGCAAAGATTAAATCTAGGTTTAAAATCAACACTCTTGAGACAGGTACTTAAAGCTGTTTGAACATTTCTGCTTTATCCCTTTTCTAAGAATTACAGTACTGAAAAGAATTCTCCTTTTCAAAGACCAGAGAAGTCTGACAGATATAATATCAAAAATTTCTGGATTTTAGCACTTTTGAGTAATGTGGATTGAGCCTATACCCTACAAGCAAGCCATATCAATATATGTATCTCCAGAGGTGTAATTGCTATGTGTCCACAGTAACATTTCTTTTTATTTAATATCTGCAGAAGAACCCCATCTTCTACTTTCCCAATATCTATTAATTTTGTTATAGCTTCTGCAGTGTGCATTTAGCAATTTGCTAAAATATTACTTCCAGCTTTTGGGATTCAGAAGATGAAAAATAGCTTTAGGCCACTAAATAGTGCTTAGCCACTAAATGCAGGATGCATCTTACAGTGTATAACCTGACAAATTTGTACAAGAAATGGCCATGCTAGGAACTTTATATGCTACATTTTAGGTCTATCATGTTTAATTACCTACCTAATACAACTCAATGTTTAGAACTCCACCAAAATCTAAGGTCCAATGCCATTTTCATCTGTGAGTACATCTAGACTGTCATTTGAGAAAAGCTCTCTCTTTCATTCCAGGTTTACCATCCGAATAGCAACCTCAGACATGAAGATCTAGACAAAGCAGAAAGAGTCACAATCCCACACATTCAGAGAAGTCTTTTTTTGTTTGTTTTTTGGTCACTGCCAGAGACACCACTGCTCACTCAGATAAGTCATGTTCCAGTTACATATTTTTATCTCAGTTCCTCAGGTTGCATGACCTCTCAAAAAAGGGTAATGGAGAAATATCTTCAGTGATTCTGATTTCATCTCCGTGATTCTGTATTCTCCTTGGATCTAAAAATTCAAGGTAATTTTTATTCAAGTTTAGAGGAAGTTTAGAGGAAACATTTCACATGAATTGTTTTCTGAACAAACTCTTTCTCCCCTACCAATTTTTTGGCTTGGAAGTATACTCCAAATTCCTGTTGGATACTCACCCATTTTCATATCTTGTGTAAAAAGATAAGTTTTGTGTATTAAAAGGCTTTAATTAAAAAAAACTTCTTCTTTTTTGTACTCAGATATGCCGTACATAGCTAAAAGTCTGCATTTGTTTAAAAAGTATCTACTAAAAGTAGAAGGATAATATATCACTCAGCAAGTTAGTTGTTACACATTTGAAAATGTGTGCCGTATTTCTCAGCTGAACTTGCCTACCTTTAGTTCTACTTGTTTTCACCAGTGAGAAGACTGCATATATTGCACTCCAGTGTCCATACTGCCAGCACTGCATACACACTGCTTTTTAATTGGCATCTTGAAGTTCTCATAGTATTCGATCAAATTTACTTGGTACTACTTTTCTCTTACCCAGTCTTACCAGACAGTGTAGTATTGGTCACCATTTTCACATTTGTTGCAGTCAAAAATTTTACAATTTTCAGTAGATTCAGGCAGCTAGAGTTAAACATTTTAGGTGAAGGGCTACGATCTGCATTTCTAATCTCTCACTTTGCATCAAACATTTCACTCACTGGTCATCATTTTTTAGCTTTTCAGACTTTTTGCTTTAGGAGTCTGTTGTTAGTCCCTGCATATAAATATATGTAAAATAGATAATTTCCCAATTACATTTCTGTTTTACATTGTACCAAAGACTTTTCTTATAGGCACTCAAAAGTTGAAAACATGAGGGACTCTGACCCCTCTTTAACTGGGTTGGTACAGAAAGCCACCCACTGTTCTCATAGGAAACAGAAAACAAACGGGAATAGAAATATAGTAACATCAATAATAGCTTCACTTAAAAGAACTTATAAAAGCTTATTCAGTAAGTTATCCTCTACTAAACAAAAAATCATACAGCTCTATGAAAGTGGATCCCAAAGGACCTCTGAGATCTGCACATAAAACAAAATCTACCTGCAGCAGGACCCCAGTCCAGCATTTTGAGGAGAAATCATCTCCACTGCCTCGCTGCAGTAAGCATGCCAAAAAACTGCTACACACTAGAAGCAGACTTAATATAGCACAAGCTCTAACCTGTTATCAAATATCTCTGCAAGGCTGTACAAGGTAGTTTGAAACCAGAAGCTTGGCAACCTTTACACATTTTGCTGTTTTATGAAAGACCTTTATTTTAGCCCTGATTTTCAGACCTGCAAGAAGTTCGTAAGGGGCAGAAACATCTTAATACTCCCCAGAAATCTACAGCAGCCACTTTTCATCCCCATCATTCCAAGGCTCAGCTGCAACCTCCTTTCATGCTACTCAAATCCTCTCCATATGGAATGTTAGCCATCCCCACTCATACCCACCTACAACTCAGAAGACTCCCAGCTCCACATCAAGATTACTCCCCAGCACAATCTCCTCTCCATCTAGAAAGATTTCCTGGCCTGGATAACCATATGCTACCCAGACACAATTTTTTTAACAAAATATATACACTATGTATTCAATAAGCAAAATAATCAACTACTAATCATGCTGTTCCTCACTGCATTTCAAAATAATAACACCGTGAGCAACTATTATGGTAGAATGAGGTGCATATGCAAACAGGCAGGGTTTATGGGCTGAACATTAAGAAATCACATGTTACATCATAACATTATGTTATAGAGGACAACAACTGAGATGACATTCTAATATTTTTAGTTTTTTAAGAGTCCATAGTCATATGTGAAAACATTCTAAAAGGGCACATGAATGTCATCACCATTTCATAAGTAGGAATACTGAGTAACAGAAGGTTTAAATGACTCACCCAACCTTATAAAACAGATTAATTACAAAACTACTTAAAGAATGGACTGACTCCTGACTCCTAGCTAGCTGATTCACACATTGCAGTATGGCTGCATGTTACATAGGGTACAGCAAAATGGAGGCAAAAGGAGAAAACAGTATATACAGCTGAGGACCATTTATTTAATGAAACAAAATGATTCAGCCTTCAAAGAGTGGTGAGAAAGCAGCACAGGGAAGCTGTTCACAAGATTATCCTGTTGGAAGGATTTTCAGTACATGGGATTATCTGTAAAGAGATTAACCACTGGGAAATCAAATTCTGAATGGATGCTTCAGGGAGAGACAAAATGCCCACTAAAACAATAGAGAAGTGGGAGGAGAGATGTACAGGAACTAAGATAAAGCATAGTCCTAAAAATCCTGTTGTTCTCAGTGATTATAGGAAGACTGGTACTCAAGAGCTACACCAAGCACATAACAGTAAAGGTCTAGAGACAGTGTTAGCTATATAAGAATATAGCTATATAAGAAATGTGATAAAAGTAGTCTATTGATTTTTTTGTATCAATGAGTTGCTGAGAATTCGTCTGTAAGCAGCAAGATGACGATGCAAGCAATCGTTGTGTGTGTTGTATTTCAGATAGAGAGATCAGCTTTGACAGAATTTTAAATAAGAGCCTCAAAGTGAAGAGACACTGTACAAAGAATGGGCAATGTTTGTTCTTAAAGTCAGACAGGAAACTGGTAACTGAAAATTTCCAAATTTCACTCCTTCAATATCAGTTGTAGGTTTTGGGGTGGTTTTGTTTTGAAAGGGTTGCCACATTGAAAGGATAACATTGAAACAAACATTTGAAGAAAGAAATTGGCACTAATTCTTAACTGATATCAAAATCGAGATCTGTTTTTTGCAAAAGTTTCTTTTCAACCTCCTATTTTGGCACTTCCAATGAATACCAGATTCAGTTAATGGGTAAAGTTATATTTTGAGGCATGCCCAGAGTAGAGGTAGAGATAACATTTCCATCCAAAAACACACCGGTGACTTTGTCTATCAAGTCTTAAGCATTAGGTACAACTGTTTTTTCTTTTATTTTTTTTTCTTTTTTCCTCTTGAGAGCACTTGCAGTGCTTCTGTGTTGTGACTGTGGCATAATCTAGTAGAAACATCTGAAGGCTAGTTTTAAACTAGCCATGGAAGTCAGTACATAAAAAAACCTCTGTTTCTACAAATGATAACAGTCTTCACAGATGTATTTACAGTTTTACAAGTGGTAATATATGGGACTTCTGCTTTATATAGTGACTACTATTGGGTACACCTGGACAGCAAGCTGGACAGCAAGCTGTATCTACATGTATCTGCACCTCACCCTGCTGTTGCTCAAAAGCCTTCATATCCTTCTGTGATTCACCCTCCCTCCAGTAAGATGCCTCTATCTACAGCAATGGTTTGTGGTGTGCTCTTCCTTGCCTATTTTGCATATCACATAAGGAGGGGACAGCAGAACACTGACTATATGGGGAAGTCTCAGACTTGCAGGTAGCCACAAAGAGAAAATGCTTCATCACAGGAACATGTTTCAAAGGAGGCAGAAGTGAGCACTGATGTGAACGTGTTGTGAAGGATGCCTGACCTGAGGGAACTGGGGCTATAGAATAAGCTGAGACTTAACCAAATGTATTTCATAGATCTCTGGGCCTTACAGAAGCCACAAATTCTTCACCTAGCAATTAAGCACACACCAAAGAAGTAGTAGAATGGCCTTTATGCTCTCTGCAAATGTTAAATTAGAAAACAATCCCTTGTAGACTCAATGATTATCAGATTTCTTAGCAAGTATATATTCTCAAGGAAATATCATTCTTGCTGTTGTGTTAGAGTGAATATAAATTCCACATGCTAATTAAAAGATTCAGGATTTGGAGAATGAAACATTGTTTTCTAACAGTTCTGAAATTCTCATGATTTCTACATGTATGTTTTCTTGCTTCCGTCAGTCTACAGTGAACAATTAAGCAACTAATTATGAAATAAACTTTGTGGAAGTTATTACCATGAAAATTATTCCTCCATTCTTTCTGAAAAGTGTAAAATTTCTGTTCTCAAAAATAATCAAGCAAATAAGAGATTATACTTTTTGACTCACACTAAAAAATTTATCAGAAACACTTGACATTTTATATTTTTAAGTATCTGTCAGTTTAAATTCTCTTTTTGCCAAGAGGTCCTCCTTTGTTTCTTTTCTTTTGAAGGAAGACGGATAGAACATTATTTTTACAGTATCCATTCACAGCTCACATAGTCAAAATATCCAGATCATATTTCACATAGTGAAATTTCACACAGTATGTGGTGTACTGGACCCAATTATTCTAAGTATTGTGCCCTCTAAAGCTACTATGGTAAATATAAATAATATAGCTCATATTTATAATTATATATATAGTAGGGATAAAATCATCTTTAGATCCTCATCGGGTTAAGAAAAAAGGGACTATCTTGCAATTTCAAATACATCTTTCTGAACTTTAGTCATAGCAGTATTAACATCTTCACAAAGATTTTTTTTTCCAAATGTTCATGTTAAGTATAAATTGTGTAAAGCCTATACGTGTAAGGTGCCTTAATTTGTGAAGACTTGATCACATATAAGGTGAGCTGAGAAGAAAATCTAGCCTTCGGAGTAATAACTCAGTTTTACGCATTCAGACATCCCTCTGATGGAGTGAATACTAATAATATTTCCTCCATCATTCTTATTTTTTCCTCTTTCTAGTATGGGAAGGCTTCACACTCCTCTCTTCATATTGCAGCCTGCTTTCAGTCTAGCGTTTTCCACCTAGCTAATTTCTTTTTCCAGTTCCATATCACAGCTCAGACTCTCCTCTACACTTTACCCTTAAAGAGGCAATCAGAGGGA
>NW_020454616.1:325398-415638 GCF_003342845.1 Nothoprocta perdicaria
GAAAGAAAGAAAGAAAGAAAGAAAGAAAGAAAGAAAGAAAGAAAGAAAGAAAGAAAGAAAGAAAGAAAGAAAGAAAGAAAGAAAGAAAGAAAGAAGGAAAATCAGCAGTAACAGAAATGTTGTACCAGAGGAGATTTACCAGAAGGGGAAGAAGAAGGCTTTGACCCTCCATTACCTCTCATTGCACATGGCCACTAATAAATGTTTCTAAAGTCTTCCTCCTCGCACAGCTCTGTTCTACTGTGTTGCAAGAGGGGAAAAAGAAAGATTTAATGTACAAAATGTTATGAAACAAGTCCACAATTTGAATTTCAGGTGTCCAGCTCAGCCTGCTGCTACATCAGCAGAAAGAAGCATGTTTATTTTTTCTAATTATTTTATTTTTTATGGTTAGCTTAAGAATCCTTTTTAAAAGATTTTTTTTTCAGCACTGAACTTTAATCAACTGCTACATTGCTCTGCAAAGGTTTGATTGAGCAATACATGTTTTGATTATGTAACATATAAAATATAAGAAAAGTATTGAAATAAGGCATTGATTGCTTGACACAGAGGCAAAATAAAGGAATAAGGGACAGAGAGCTGCTGAAAAGTATCAACTTTCTACCCTTCTTACAGAAGTTCTTACAGATTGTCTGTCATTGCATAGACAATCTAATAAACTTAGAGCATATCTTCTGCATGACATGTCACAGCCGATTTAGGTACCGCTCACATATTCCCTGTCTTCTGCCCTGTTGAAGGGACATACATACCTGGGCAAATAACAGCAAATAGAAAAGGGCAAATACAAAAGAAGCACATGAGGAACTTTCAGCTTAAATAGGAAAGCATTTTCAGCATTAGACATAGTTTTGTATTGTGTATTTTGAAATGCCCAAGGTTTATAACTTTTTTACTTTTTGTCAGATTTTCCCACATATAAGAATTTTAGCTACTTCAAGGAAGATATTGTCCTAATTTCTACATATTAGCTTTGGACAACCCTGTTATTACAATCAGTCTATAACAGAGGTAAATTGCATCTTTCTTTTTTTTTTTCTTTTTTAATGAATTTATGGCTGAATAGCCACTAACAATTAAACTAATATCATGAATGTTCTCTCCTTCCCGAAAGACAATTATAAACTACTGCTGGTCCTCCCTGCAAAGTCATTTAGGATTAAGCCCCTGTTAATTCTGCATGTCAGGCCAGCTCTTTACATGTAAAAGAAGTTGAGTAATTGAAAGGTTACAACAGTTACCAAGTTACAAAGGTTACAAGGCTCTAACACTTCATAGCATTGTTCATTAACTTAGTACCAATATACATCTCAAATCTACCTTTTTTTTTTTAAAGAAAAAAAGCATAAGAATGGAATCTACCTCTAATTCAAATTAATTATAATAAAGCTTTCAGCAGTTCTAGGATACAGTATAGCAGCCTGTCTAAAATTTTGCAAATTCACTGCTTAAGAAAATAGGTGCTACCACAGCACTGCCAAAAAGAAACAATTATCTGCAGAGATATATAGTTAATTTAATTGCTAGCAGCCACTACAAAAAAATCATATTATCATATTACATAACTTATTAGCTTATATATTATAGTTTTGATGAACACAGAATAAATTACAATGAAAGGTTAAACAGAAGTTAAAGAAGCCATAAATCTTCTATTATTTGCACTTCCTTTTAAGTATCTATTTTTCATTTTGGAGTTTTTTGTTCCCTTAGGTACAGCATGAACTTAAAAGCAACCCAGATTCTTCACTGGACTTTTATAGTATATGATGGATCAATAATTTGTTGGTTTGTTTATGAAATATGCCAACTTACTGGCACAGAGTCATTTTTAAGAGGAAAGAAAGATCGATAAATATGTGCATAGATTTATGGGTGTTTTTTGTTACAATCAGAATAAGTCTTTCTGTGTAAAGAATTCTGAAAGGCAGCCTTGCCCTGTTTTTTAGATTGAGGTATTTCCTTGAACAATTGGCTTGAAATCTAAGCACCAAGAAATGCCATTTTTGAACATATAGTTTTGTTAAAATCCTTCTGGAAATTAACATAAGTAGAAAAAAACCTAAAAAAAATAAAAAACAAACCTACTAAGATTTTTAAACATTAGAACCACTAAGATGCCTAAGAATATGAATCTTTTATCCACTACCGAGGTCTACAGCATTTTACTGGCTCTTGATCCAGCAGTGTGTTAAGGAGAACATGATTGGCCCTGATGAGGGGATTAAACTCTGCAGCTGTGGCTGGAGTGGGGATTTTTCATACACATTACACTTGAGTCTACCTTCTGGTACTCACAGTTATGGCACCAGGAATCTTGAATAAGATCCAGGCAGAAAGTTAGGTGCTTAACTGCATTTTACACTCTAAATTTCAAAGATTAAATTTCCATGCTCCCTTACTTTTTTCCGCCAAATTTGAAGACACAAAAATCTGTCAGGATTTCAGTAACATGAGGACTATTCTTTGAATTCCTACTAACAAGCGTAAGCATAACAACCCATCTCCTCATGGCATGCAGCAGCCATTCCCCCCAGGTCAGCCAGAATTTCAAACTGGCTGCATCTCTGCCCATCTCACCTCCAAGGATTCACTTTAATCACTTTTTTCACTATTCCTCAGACTCACGATAAGCATAATGGTTATGAAGAAATAATACTATATAAACAATATCTAACTTTTACCTAGTAAGTATATCGTATGCATGCCATAGAGGTGAGTCTATGCAGTCTTTTCTCCTTCTCATTAGGGCAAGGATTTGACCACACCTCTCATGGGATTATTCTGTTAAATAACCCTAGGGAGGCAGATGGCATCTCGCAAAAATGTTGAACAAACCTTTTAATCATCTGGTTTAGAGACAAGAACCTTTATCTCCTAGATATTCTAACGTGGAGTGATCTTATAAATGATCTGAGTTTTGACATCTCTCTGCCATGACTATCAAGAATCCTTCAAATGCACACTGTACAAACCTGTACAAACTGGCAAGACACACCTTTCATATTTTGCTTTTACATTGGACAGACTGGAAATAAAAAAAAGTGATGCAAATCTCACTGCAGTCCATTTTTCATTAAATCCTAGGCCTTGCTTAGTTCCTCACTGAACGCAGCAGATCTGAGATCCATAATTTTTGATCTCATCATGCCTTCTATTTCATTGCTCCCATTATGGATACATTAGTTACTGACAACTGAAACCTGAGGTACTGAAAGCTGGTGAGCTTGGTCACTGACACACCTACCAAATCCATTCCATTCATGTGACGAGAAAGGGGGTCCTTCAAATCAGAATAAATATTACATTCAATGATACAGAGAATGGTTTTCTCATATGATTTGTGCAAATGTTTCAAATGAATGCATATTATTATATAAAAATATAAAGCAAGAATATATCAGGAAAAAGTTCCATATACTGGATAGGTTAAGAGATTAAGTGATATGCTTTTCTTGTTTGAAAATGCCAATAAAGAATGGAATTCTATACTGCCTGTTAAAGAAAAAAATAGATTATTGTATATTTTCAGTGCTTCACAGGGATTATCTAGTTTGTCCGTAGTTACACTAGAATTCCACAAATTTTGCTTAGAAAACAAGATACAAGTTACTGCTTGAGTAATTAAGGTAGTTTATCAATCTTCTAGTTCTTCATGTGATTACAGACAGCTTCCTTAAAATACACAAGCACAATATGGGGTTGTGTGTAGAAGAGATGCAAGCCAGCTAGTACTAAATACAGATAACTCAGTACTTTACCAGATTCTATTTGCTACAATATATTCACTTGCACATTTTTCTCCCTCATTCTTTCTTTCTCTCTATGTCTGACATAGATATAGAGCATCATTAAAGAAATAAAAAATAGAAATGGAATAAAAAGCAAGACTGCTTTGTTAAAGAAAGTCAACTGAGTTACTAAAAAAAAGGCATAGCAAATAAAATATTAGCAAAATATTAGAAATAATAATATTAGCAATAGTATTATTATTATTTTGCATTATTTAATGAAGCTGTGATGTGTCCCTGAGTCAGCTAGAGCCTACAAGTGGAATTGCACCAGCTCTATGTAGAAATATACCAAAGAAGATTTTCTAAATCAGTATCTATCTATTCCAGAATTTGACAAATGCCCAAATTATCCAGGAAATACATTTTTTTATTGTTCCAATCCCCAAATGTAATATATGATTAACAAAGCAGTTTGCAAATCATGGACTAGATAAAGTTCCTAGACTTTTGAAGAGTTCCCTGTAACTTTATGAAAAATAACCAGAGGTAATTTACCTTTCTGTTCTTGTTCTGATTCTTTTGCTGCCATTGCTGAAATTCTTAGTTGGTGTCATACTGATTGGAGGGGAAAAAAAAAAAGAAAGAAAAAGAAAAAGAAAAAAAAAGGCATCAAACCTCAACAACATTTCTGTCAGAGATGTCAAAAAGGTGTAGAAAATTACACAAGACTTCTTTTTGTTCTTTGAATACATTAAAAAAGTGCATTTATTTCCTTTATTTATATTTTTATTCCTTTCAATGTATTTGTCAAAATCCAAATATAATTCCTTCTTGGGCTTTCGGTATCACTGATATATTGCCTGCTTTTGAAATGAATGCATTACAATTTAAAGATATTATACATCAAAAAAAGGTATCCATGGATGTTAGTGACTAATCAAGTGGTAACATTCATATATATTTGTTTTGTGCTACAAAAATATATAGCACTGAGTGTTAAATATATTACTAGTTGTGATTTCTAATGTGAATTCAGTCTCAGTTAACTGTTGTAAGTACAATAAGCTAAGTGAGGTATGAGAATGTATCACAGATCCTTTGGTATGGGACAGTACTAAAAGTCTATTTGAAATTTCTTGAAATGATACTCCACCAATATTTACTTATTAATACTCCTCTCCTTTGTGGTTTACAGTTTACTTCACAAACTCACTACTCTACTTCAAAGCAGCAAAAAGGAGATATTTATCAGCACAGAAAGTACATAGGCAAGGTACTTTGCCAAAATTTGTTCTTATTCTATATTTTTTACATCCTTTCCTTGGATGAATCCTCATTGTTGAATCTGAGCTCATTAAGAAGCAACAAAGATGAATCTTAGACCTCAACAATGCCAACCTTCCTATGCTATTTACATTGCCCTGCACTACAGATATTATTTGCACATTTTATGTACAACTGTCCAAATGATCAAAGTCATTGAATTATTTAATTTCAGTTTATGTTAAGAACAAAACTGTTTATTTCAAGAAGCGCATATGTTCTTAAGTATAG
Organism: Nothoprocta perdicaria; assembly: GCF_003342845.1. Taxonomy (NCBI): domain Eukaryota; kingdom Metazoa; phylum Chordata; class Aves; order Tinamiformes; family Tinamidae; genus Nothoprocta; species Nothoprocta perdicaria. The sequence continues at coordinate 330,690 of NW_020454616.1, forward strand.
CAATAATCTGCTTTTCCAAGTTTCTACATTACAAACAAATCTTCCTAATAATGATAATACATATAATGTAATCATAAAGTCATAGTAAGATCAGATTACACCTTACATTTCGAAATCCCAAAGGAATGAAATTCATTACAATTGTGATCCTATTCTTTGTGCATATTGACAACGTCTTGAGGAGAAAAAAAAAAAACACTGTGATTGAAAAGACCACACAAAACAATTTCAAAATGCTTTAGGCATAACTGTGTGAGTGACAACTACAAATTTAAGTGCTGTAATTCTTTGATTAATATAAAGAAAGTGATTTAAATTATTTTGATAACGCCTTTAGGAAAAAAAAATACACTTGAATATAAAGATTTAAATTACTTGTCTGAGATGTGTTTTTATAAATAGCCTGTCACCTATACTTCGGAGGGATATGGGAAAAAAAAATGAGTTATTGGCTTTTTACAAAGTAAACTATATATTCCACATGTGACACATATATTTTCTTACCCATTTCCAGTACCATAAGAACTTGAAAAATACTATAGCCTATCACAGAGCTAGAGTATGGACATAGTAAAGAAGAAAATTTAGAATTTACTTCTTGTTCTAGTTCACCAGAAAAGAAAAAAGAAAAAAAAAAAAAAAAGAAAGAAAATTCCTCCATACAGAGACTTCTCTTAATTAATGAGAGAATATTTGAAAGCCAGTACTGTTCCAAGGGTCTAACTGTTTGTCATTAAGGAAAAGTGCCACTCACTTGTAGGTTAAATGAAGAAGCAGATGTCTAATTTTGAAATCTACTTGTTTGACATTATTAGTTTTTCTCAATGAAGTATCTGGTCCTTATCACTAGTTTTAAACAGTACATTGCATGCCTCAAAATCCTTTCAGGAAGGAGAAGCCTTGAATTCCACAATGTCCAAAGAATATCCAAGATGTCATTCCCCTCTGTTCATTAACTTCTGCTGCAAATTATCTTTCATGCAGTACTTCTTCATTGAGGGTTGACCCTTAGCATGATTATTCTGCCACTTTGCAGTATCTGTAGCCTGATTTTGTCTAAACAAAAAATAAAAGAGAAAGGAGAATAATCTTGAAGAAAAATATTACATTCCTTATTTTCCAACATTATACTCTATATCCTTTCCTTTCCTTTGCCAACATAGAATATATGCAAAATCAGCTTCTATTTTGTACTTTAAAATTATTTCATTTATAGAGATTGCCAAGTCAGATAAAAATGTATTTCATGACTAATTGCTGATGGGCAGAAGAGATATGACAAAATTAACTTGGGCAGAGGAAAATACAGATGAATCACAATCCCCTTTAAGTGACTGTGAAAAATCACTGAGTCAACCAGGAAGAAGAGTGAATTTACCTCTGATAAGACAATAAAAAAGAATGAGCCTTTTAATCTTCCTTAGAAGATGTGCATAGCAAGAGCAAAAACATAAAACACAAGGATGAAATTCAATCAAGTTCCTATTGAAGGAACTTCCCCTGAGCAAGTTTGCAGATGACACCAAGCTGGGTGGAGTGGCCGACACTCCAGAGGGCTGTGCTGCCATCCAGAGGGACCTGGACAGGCTGGAGAGTTGGGCAGAGAGGAACCTTATGAGGTTCAATAAGGACAAGTGCAGGGTCCTGCACCTGGGGAGGAATAACCCGYGGCACCAGTACAGATTAGGGGTCGACCTGTTGGAAAGCACCTCCACAGAGAGGGACCTGGGAGTCCTGGTTGACACYAAGTTAACCATGAGTGAGCAGTGTGCCGTCGTGGCCAAGAAGGCCAATGGGATCCTGGCCTGCATCAGGAGGAGTGTTGCCAGCAGGTCAAGGGAGGTGATTCTGCCCCTCTGCTCAGCTCTGGTGAGGCCGCACCTGGAGTACTGTGTGCAGTTCTGGGCTCCCCAGTATAAGAGGGACGTGGAGCTTCTCGAGAGGGTCCAGAGAAGGGCAACTAAGATGATTAAGGGAATGGAACATCTCTCGTATGAGGAGAGGCTGAGTGAGCTGGGCCTGTTTTCTCTGGAGAAGAGAAGGCTCAGAGGGGATATGCTTAGTGTGCATAAATTCAGGAAGGGAGAATGCAGGGAGGAAGGGGACAAGCTGTTTTCACTGGTGGCCAGTGACAGGACGAGGGGTAATGGCCACAAGCTGCAGCACAGGAAGTTCCGTCTCCAGGTGAGGAGGAACTTCTTTCCTGTGAGGGTGACAGAGCAGTGGAACAGGCTGCCCAGGGGGGTTGTGGAGTCTCCTTCTCTGGAGGTCTTCAAAACCCACCTGGATGCCACCCTGTGCCACATGCTCCAGGTGTCCCTGCTTGAGCAGGAAGGTTGGACTAGATGATCTCTAGAGGTCCCTTCCAACCTTAAATATTCTGTGATTCTGTGAATCAACCTGTTGGTAAGCTAAGATCATCACTAATACACTCCTTGAAACATTAGGTGAAAGCCTCACATAAACTCCTGTTCACAAGGATCTTGCCATTTGCAATTGTCTACTGTGTAGAATCTTCATAGGATAGGAACAGTAAGAGGTTCATATCCTCCATTCCAACATTCTGCTTGAAGCAGTGTCTCCTAGAAGATCAGATCAGGTAGCTAAGAACTTTTATCCAGTCTGGTCCTCAAAACTTCCAAAGACATAGACAGTTCAGCTGCTCTGGTCTACCTGTTCAACTGTTTGACTGTCCTCATGATAAAAAATATTTCTTCTTGTAATAGTCAGATTGTCAATCTTGTTTCAGTTTATGCCCATTGTTATGCCTTCTCCAGAGCCTGTCTCCATCTTCCTGATGACTTCCTGGGAGGTACAGGAAGGCTGCTGTTAAGTGTTCCCAAAGTCCTCTCTTTACCAAGCAGAAAAAGATGAAAAGTTTGAATTTTAGCCAAAAATGGCCATATGACAAAAATAGCCAATTGCTGTGTTTAGATAACCTTAAAAAGTGTTGCCAACAGATTAAGAAAGAAAGTCCTTATGCATACAAAGTATTGTGATCATTTCTGGGCTCTCCAGTACAAGAAAGATATGGACCTGCTGGTACAAGTGCAGTGAAGGGCCACGATTATGATTAGGGAACTGCAGCACCTTTCATATGAAAAGAGACTGAAAGAGCTGGGGCTGTTTAACCTAGAAATGAGAAGCCTCAGCAGGATCTTATCAATGCATATAAATATTAGAAAGGACCAAACTCTTGGTGGCAAGACAAGAGGCAATGACCACAAACTGATACACAGGAATTCCATTTGAACATGAGAAAACCCTTCTTTACTATGAGGGTGATTGAACATTGGAATGCGTTACCCAAAGAGGTAGTGGAATCTCCATCCTTGAAGATATTCAAAACCTGACTGGACATGGTCCCAGGTAAACTGCTCTAGGTGCCCTATTTGAGAAGGGTGGTTGGATCTTATGATCTATAGAGGTCCCCATCAACCCCAGCTACTCCACAGTTTTGTGATTCTGTGAATGAAGTTCTAAACAGAGATTTAATATCAATTAGAAAGCTCTGATTTCCTCTTTTGGAGTAAAGAGAGATCATTGCATAGCAGATGATTTTTACTTCATTATCAACTCTGTGACTCCCACTCATGCTTATCATTTCCACAGTCTTCCTTTTCCGCCCTCCCTAACCAAATCCCTTTGGCTTCTTTTTTCAGATGCTTTGTCTCTAACTAAAATTAATTGTGGAAATGACAAATGGTCCCTATTATGACCAATCTACTCTGGTTATGGACTACATTATTTGAACCTTGCCTGTTTTGATTGTCAGCTCTATGTCAGTATGGAGTCTAGCAAAATGGAGATCAATACCTGGCTGATCTCTAAGCACTGCAGTAATAAATATGATTAATAACAATGTCAGGAATTTTTTTTTTTTTTGGAAGAATACTAATAGAGACAGATTCATTGCAGAAAGATGAGGATCACAGTTGTTTCCAATGCTGTTCTCTCCATTCCTCACACTGTTTAAATCCAGATTTACAGTGGCAAAGAAGCAATCACTCTGCCTCAAACTCTGCTCATTTTTTTTTCACTTTGTGTGAAAGATAATCCATTGCGACTATGCAAAAGGACATAGTTCATTTAGCCTCTAATATCTGATATCGTTTACTTCCCGAAGTTAGTTTTAGATCATTAGAGAATTTTATCAGCTAGACCTTTTGCACACTGACACTCATCCAGAGGAGAAAGTAGACTACAGTGGCTGCATACTGATAAGAAAGTTATACTAATGTGGACACTTCTATTACTGCTGCTACTAATAACTAGTAACAACAAAAAATGCTTTCATATTTTTATATATTAGAAAATGTTCTTTTTTTTTTTTTTYTTTTAAAAGATGCAGAGTGCTCAGGGACCAATCCAGGAGATAAAAACGACTCAAAGCCTGATAATCCCCTCCACTTCCATAAGCAGCTTTTGGTTGAGGATGGGCATATACAGGCTACCCCACAGAATGTTGCCTCTATACAAATAGAGAAATTAGCTTAAGTATCAGATAAGGCTGATTATCATTGATTTCCTCCATTATAATTATTAAGTTTTCAGGGACATAGTTTAGGGACAGTATTGTAAGAAATGTGGTATTTTAACCATTTCAGTGAAGAAAAAAAATTGAAGACTATGTTCAGCCAAATACTTTAAGTCTTCAAGCAAGGAAATGAAGCAAGTGTACCAAAGAGAAATTAACAATTTGTTTCGTCACTTTTTGTTTGCCTGACTCTGTGCTTTCCAGTCCACAGCCCACAGACTTTTTCTTTTTTAAAAAACTTTTTAGTATTTAACCATTTCACAGATGTATTCAAATTATTGAAAATTATTATCTGATCAAAAGATAAAAGAGCACACTTGATTATCACCCATCTTCAATTTTTCAAAATCACTTCCACAGAAACATCATTTGCTATTATCAGACCCCAACACACATTATCTTATGCAAGTAATCTTATTATAATCTGATACATAAACAATCTGTCCACTCAGTATACTATGCAAAAACTGTTAATTCAAAATCAAATGTTTGCTCTCTGACAGAGACAGGATGTAGGCAAAGACTTAAGAATTGCAAACGCACATACATATGCATGGAGGGGAGGTGAATGGGGTTGGAAATGAGAAGGTAGGAGGGGGATCATCTTGATAATCAGCTGAAGGGAATACTGGTTTTTTTTCAGTAAATAGCTTTTCAGCAGCTGAAATCTTTTGAAGTGATCCCTTAGCAAGCATTTAACACTGTGCTCCATGACCGTTCTCAGTTTGCTGTTTTTCTGACCTTCCCTCTGGTTAAACTTGCTGACCCTGATTCAGCTGAGGAAAATGCTGATGACAAAAACGTAACCAGTCAGAGAGACAGCAAGAACACTAACAGTAAAAGATTTATGCTGGGTATTCAGGCTTACCAGTGAGGTGGCTGAGTTTGATGGATAGCAACACACATTCTGAAAAGTCTCAGGCACTGAAAAACATCAATGTTTTGAGCTGACAATCCTGATGATCTTGCTGTACTTTCAGATTAGAGACATCAGGGCATAAGCAGCAAAATGGTTTGGAGAACTCACAACTACAAGGCTGCTAAAACTGAAAAAAAGAAGTTGAGCATTTCAGAGAGAAAAGATTTTTTAAACAAACTGTTTAAATTCTAATTTTGCTTCTATAAAAATTATCACCTATAGGCAATATCAACTTAACTCAAAAAAGGCACCATTAAGTTTTCAGTTTCTACCACCCAGCTATTTCCCACCGTTTCTTACACTAAATGGCAAATATGGTATTTTGTATTTTTTATCTTTCCAATTTAGTGGAGAAACAAAATAAACCTTCTAGATAGAAAGGAAAATGATGCAATTTTAAAAAGTGTTGTGTAATACAGCAGAAAATTCACCCATGGCATTTGTCTGTAGTCAGGTGTTTCTTCACTTTTTTTTTTTAAAGGGAGCTTTATAACATAGACCATTTATTCTAATGCGTCTTTACAGCAAATGTAAGCACATTTTTACAGCACAAAGTAGTCTAGCTACTTTAATTTGATTTATTGATGTAATTGATTTTGTTACACTAAACATTACTGTATAGAATCAACTTTACAGACAAAAAGATGCGACAGCACTGTCACAATCATAGGTAAGAAACCCTCCAGGCTGCCTGACTGGGATGGTCAGCATGCTTGCTGTGGTGTATCTTCTCAAATAGCTTTGCACAGGTGATCATTTCCATTGATTGCTGTAAAGGGAGGGCTGTCTTCTCCTGATTTTCGCTGCTTTACTAAAACTATGATAAGAAGAGTAAGACAGCCATATTCCTAATGAATCCAAGGATTGTTTTTTTACTAAAAATTTACAATTTTGTAAATTCATAAGCAAGCCTTAAAAAGTGGCAGATGTTTGCTTTACATCTCAGCATCGTTCAGATGCTGAGAATGCTCTAGAAGGCCTGCCCCAAGTCTGGCACACTCAGCAATCAATGCCTTAATATTCCTATCTTTTTAGGGGTAAGATATTAGTTCACAATAGTAATGTTAAAGAAAATCTGAGGGTTCTATAGCATCCATTAAACTGTTAATAGAAGTGTCCTCTATGTACCTATCCTCCACTTTTACACAATGGACATAATCAGCCATATCCATGGAATACAACTGTGCAAGAATGGAGTCTGAATAGGCTGTGGACTGCTCAACGTGGCTCAAAGACAGAACTCCATAGTACTCAGCAGGTTTCAGCAGAAATCATTCCATAACCTGAGGCTACATTATCTTTTCCCAGTTCTTCTACCAAGAGTCCTGGATCTATTTAAAGGAAGAGAAAACTGGAGGAGACTCCTCACAGCACAGATGCCCAATGTGAATTCCTCAGGTATCCCATCTACATTCTGGTAATAACCACCGATGTCCAGGTCTTCCAAACAGAAAAGTCCAAGTAAAATAAAAACAGCTAGAAAGAACAGGTATCATTGCCTTGGAGGGCTTCTTTCTCCTATTATCACGGTAAGCTCTAAATGGTGTGATAAATAAAGTGTGAAGGAGAGAGCAGGACATGGAGTTCAAGAAAAGGCAAGTCATAATGATTCCATATTAACTGTTAAAAAAAAAAAAATCATTCAAAATGGAAGATCCAGGACTTTGCAGCAGTGCATAGTGTTTCAGACTTCATAAAGACACATACTCAAGATTTTAATTAACACTATGACAGTCTGGAATCTGCTGTCAATCAATCTTTGTGGGGAAAAAAAAAAAAAGTTGTCAAGTTTGCATGCCCAGGGAGAGTTAAACTGAAATTAAAGTGAATTTTAAAAGATGGGGAATAATTAGGGCACCAAGAGAAATAAGCTAGAGAAAAAGAAAGCAGTGAAAGGAAAAGTATGCTACTAATTATGCTTTTTACTTTTCTAATTAATCTTCGTTCCAGGCACAACCCATCTTTAATAAAATTATAAAAATAATGATTAATTACACAGGGAGTGTTATAATGCTCTATATTTGGTTATGAAGCTTTACCACATCATGTGTGCATATAAAAGCATGCCCAAATGATGAATTATGTGGCCACCTGAGAGGTGGAAGAATGGCCTACACTATTCAAATGAGATTCCCAAATGCTTATACACCCAGTTTCCAGTCCAAAGAAAAGCTATGTATTCCTTAAAGTCCAATGAGGAAAATTGCACAGCATGTTCAGACAGAACAAAAGGGTATCAAACACTTCCACTCTTCAGCTGGTGCAGCTCCCATTCAAAAGCTCAAATCTGGGAAGACTGGAAACATCAACTTGAGAAAGAGAATGGTGGCAAAGAAAAGACATAAAACTATGAGATACTAACTTACCAGAGACTGAAGGGAAAAAAAAAAAAAGCAACAAGAGATCAAAACATGGAGAAAAAAACTGATGCTGTGTTTTGCCAAACGGCTATGAAGAGCCGAGAAATGAGAAATACTTGAATATATGGAAGTCAAGAGAATATATACAAACACATGGTTTATAGATTTATCCAAAACATCCTACCTGATGTACATGTACATGTACATTTACATACAGGAAATCCTTTAAATACAAGATTAATGATAATCAATGTCATGTATACATTTTCAAGCAACCAGCTGTTCATGCTATACACCTGAAATAGGATTTCTATTCCATTTTAAGGAAAAGATTCTGACCTTACTGTGTTGTCTTTTGAAGATAAGATTTGAATTACAGATACACCAAAGGAGAATGATGATTGCACCTATTGTGGCAGTTCTGAAACATGGTAATATTCTATGTCTGATTCACTCTGAGAAAGAAGTGGCAGTCTTCTCACAGTATCTTATGAATCTTTCTCTGAAAATGAAATATCAGATAAGATAGGAGAAGGGAAATCAGTTCTTTGTCAGCTAGCCAAGGAGTTCTTTGGTTCCTACCCACTGCCCAGTTTCAGAAGACATATCTTTAAAGGAATATCTGAGATTGTTCCAAAATGATTTACTTCACAATCCAAAAGTCGCAGTAAAAAAAAAGCTTGATAAGGTCAAATTTTAACTTGTAAGATTTTATACAATGAGCTCAGAGGAGTTGCTCTTTAATGTTTGTCACATGTATCCACAGGGTTCTACTTCTCCAGAAGTGCGGTACAAGATTCCGGAGAATCAACAGAATCACAGAATGGTTAAGGTTGGAAGGGATCTCTAGAAATCATATAGTCCAACCCCCCTGCTCCAGCAGGGACACCCAGAGCTCATGGCACAGGGTGGGTTTCGAACATCTCCAGAGACAACGACTCTCTGGTCATCCTGTTCCAGTGCTCTGTCAGCATAATAATAAAGTTCTTCCTTATATGGAGATGGAACTTCCTGTGTTTAAATTTGTACCCCATTGTCCTATCACTGGCCACCATCAAGAAGAGTTTGGACCCATCTTCTTCCCTACATTCACCCTTCAGGTATTTGTTCTTGTTGATAAGACCCCCCTCTAAACTTTTTCTTCTCCAGGCTGAACAGGCCCAGCTCGCTTAGTCTTTCCTCATAAGAGAGATGCTCCAGTCCCTTAATCATCTTGGTTGCCCTCCATTGGACCTCTAGAAGCTCCAGATTCCTCTTATACTGGGGAGCCCAGAACTGCATACAGTACTCCAGGTGCGGCCTCACCAGAGCTGAGGAGAGCGGCAGAATCACCTCCCTTGACCTGCTGGCGACGCTCCTCCTGATGCAGCCAGGATCCCATTGGCCTTCTTGGCCATGAGGGCACTGCTGCTTCATGGTGAACTTGGTGTCAACCAGGACTCCCAAATCCATCTTCACATAGCTGCTTTTTAGGTCATCCCCTAATCTGCACTGGTGTCTGGGGCTATTCCTTGCCGCTCGCTGTGCTCCGATGGGAAGGTCATATCTTTCTCAGCTCTCTCCTTTTTCTCCTAAAAAGTGACAAATGTTGAAGCATACTTGGCTATGACCAGTTTCCTCCAATGCTCTCGTAAGGAACTTGATCTCTTAGTTTATCTTACCTTTTAAATAATAAGAGTATCATTCAATATCATCATTATCAGCTTTCAGTAAGTATGTAAGTATGAATATCCAAAATCTGGACTCATTTTCTTGAGAATCATGCTGAAACACTGTTACTACACTAAAGCTTTTCACTACAAAAAATGCTGATTTATTTACAAAAAAGGCTAATATTACTATCATATTTCTTGGCAGAGAGGTTACATTTGCTTCTTAGCATCCGCTATGAAACATTACTGCAAGAATGTGAGTAGATACAAAAAAAATCCATGTTCAGTCTCACAAACAGACACGGTTAAGGCTGCTGATATTTAATATACCAAAGCAAGCAGCTTTCTATGACTCCTATCTGTCTTTATGCATGTGCAGTTCTTCTGCTGTCAAATATATGCAATCTGAAAAAATATTCTGAGCTGAAATGAACTGCTTAACTCAGCCCCGTGCAATAAGTCTACACTTGCTGCTACTTTTAATATATGTGCCACGAAAAATATTTCTTGAAAAAGTATCCCTTAATGGCTACAGTGTTAAAAGATATGTCACTGAAAGCAAGTAGAGACCAAATACTGTGACACTTGAGTTCTTCATTAGAACAAATACTGATCCATAAAGTTTTCCTTTTGTGTATACAGGGTAAGGCATCAGGCAGCTTCAAAAAGTCAATTAAAAAGAGAGACTGTGCATCTTAAACACGGGGCTTTTCCTATCTATTTTTTCCAGTAGTTACTTAAAACCAGTAACTTAAAATCAGTGCCACACGCTGTCTTCAGAAGTTCACTCAATCAAAGGGCTAAGCTCTGAGTAATCAAAGATCTTAAATCACTGGAGCTCCCAACAGCCACAGGAGGATTAAAAATCCAGTAGCCAGAACTCAATTCTTCGATCAAGCGAGCACCAGAGCATTATGAGAAGTCCCTAAAACCCTAGATCACAGCCCAGCCTTTGCCTACTGTGGAGCTAAGTGGAAACTGTCTATAATTCTTTAGGAGATCCTATCTTGCCAGATGAAAACAGATATTGGCCTCTGTGTGTAGGATGATTAGAAGAATGGAAGAGGATTAAACAGGATGCAAGAGGAAAGGCTCAGAGTGATTCATTTACATGGTATTACTGCTGACAGATATGTGTTAACAGAACAGAGCAACCTAAAAGCAAAACTGTTTCTGAATTAAAGTTGTATTTATTTACTCAAGTTATAAAGGGTATGTATTTACTCAAGTTATAAAGGGATTAAGTCCTGTTTATTTTACTACATCCAACACTGTTTTATCTATTAAGCACTCTGATGCTTACTCAATTGCTCTGTGTCATGCATTGCACAGCTGTTTGGGGATATGTTTATCTTCATTTAAAATAGAAGCTTTTAAATGTTTCCAACATAAAATATAGATGTTAATGGAAAGCTAGGCATTCATGGCTGTCTTCCTGCCTTCCAAAATGGAGACACTGTTAAAACAGACAATGGGAAAAGTAAAAGGGACATTTATAGGTACTTGGTACTGAGAACCAAGTACAGAAGAGTGTGTGTTACACGTACACTTCTGTGAACATAAAGGCAATGTCACTGGCATAAACTCACTGTATGCCTCTTAAAATCTAGTTATTCAAAAATGTTTAATTAGATAGGAAACTGATTTAGTAAAAAAATCCAGCCAACAAACCCTCAGTCTCTCTCAGAATTAATAAGATTTTTCAAAAGCTAACAACATTTTGTAAAGTAGCTACTTTTTTACTCAATTGGAGCTCTGTAATAGCTACTCCCAGGTGACTTAGTTCTAAGTAGACTGCAGAAACTCTCCTGCTCTGCCAGCAACATGAACAAAACACTTATTTGTGAGACCCAGTCTCAGTGCTGCTTGACTGCTCTCCTCCATCCTGGACTACCTCATTTACCATCTAAAGTTTGAACAAAACATCTAACAACCAAGCTTCCTATTTCTTTTCATTCAGCTTTCCCACTGTCTCTTTTCTTCCTAATCATCTCTTTCTAATCATCATCTTTCCTTATTAACCACCTGTCACTGAAAAGTTTCATTAGGGAACTACCACTGCTCAGTGCTATTATGGGTTTGCTCATCATCTCCTACAGGATATATTTAGAAAGTTGCTGGGGCTCCCACTTCAGTGCAGTCCCACTCCTATTAATCCTATCAGTAACATGCTGAATTTTCTCTTCTGATGCTACATTTTCTGTTCCAGCTGAGACAGAACTGAAGTGCTAAGAAACTGTGGGGATAATGCATGATTGTTTGTTTGTTTCAATAGAGAGAAAAAAAGGACATGTAAAATATTGTGAAGAATAACTGTTGTCTCAAATTGTACAAAAAAATAATCTATAGTCTGAACACTCAGCACCCTGCAGAACTATTAAAACTCACCATTGTCTCCTCCTTGATGCACTTTAAGACTCCCACTCCAAATCAAAAAGAGGCAAAGTTATTTACTTAGTGAGAATTCTTTCATATATTGTAGGAAATCTCACTTCTTTTGCTATTTTTCAGGCATTTCACTCTTTTTTCTGAAAGACTTGCTATTCACAGGAAGCCATGTGGGTTATTATAACAACTAAGAATATGTGCCCAGGCAGAGGCACAAGGAAGCCAACCCCCCCAAAAAAAGCAGAAATTATCTACAAGATGTAAATAATAGCCTTAGTTTTGCCTTGTAAGAGCACCTGAATACCTTTATGTCATGCCAGGGAAGTAACCTACTGGGGGTAAAAAGGTCTAGCAGCATATCTTCAGATTAATTCTTATCTCCATGTCCCATCACAATTAGGTCTTCCTTCCAATCAACCCAGCTGTCCCAGCTGCCTTCATGTACCTAACATTTACTTAACCATCCTCAACATTTTTTGCAATAATAGTTTCAAATCTACCTTCAATTTAAGCATGACCTACTTATACTTGGTTTCGAAAAACAGTGTGACTCTGACATTGCTACATTGCTGAGGATTTTTTTTTTCCACTAGTGCAGTTCCTTGTATTCTCCTGGAAGATTAGACTGTGCCATTAATACTTTAGCTGTGAATACAGGCTCTGTTAGGTCAGGTATACTACTGTGCCCAAAGGAAACAAGGCTGAAGTAAACAAGATGGCAAGGCATTAAACAGTAATAAAAAAATAAAAGATAATAAAAGTCCAGAGACTTCAGCTAGTCTTTTTATAGAGCTTCCATGCCTCTTAAAATAAATAGGTCAGTGTCAACAGATCGACTGAGCTCTGATTTTATCTTTCCATATTTTCAGAATGCTTTTCAGCATCCAAGCACAGTATGAAGAAAAAAAACACAGAACTATCTGTTCATGCTACTCTAGCCTTAGTATTGATATTAATGCCAACAAAATTAGTAATTTGACAATTAGTTTTCCATTTACCTGAAAAAGACATGAAAGGTGGAAAAGAGTTTAGCTAGATTATAATGTGGCTGTGACAAGTCAGGTTCCTGTCATGTTATAACCTTCCAACTTTAACATTTTCATGTCTGTTTGGCAGGTTATTAAAATAAATGAGAGTCTGTTGGCCTGCTGTTGCACTTTTCTCTAATGGGAGTTCAGGAATTTGCAAGCCGCTACTGTAAATTGACCGATAGTGAAGTCTGAAAGAAGTTGGCTAAAGTGGACAATTAGGAGTATTTCTCTACAACTGAGTGAAATATTCCATGTTATTTTAATAATTCAGGCACAGGCTAATTTTCGGAGGCTGAGTTTGTCAAGATAATGTGCCTTGTGCTTGTCTACTTGTCATTTTTAACTCAATCCCACATGTTACAGGTGCAGTCTACCTTACAAAACAGGCAAATCACTCACAGTGGAATTTGCATATGGAATATAGACATACCGTACTAAGGAAACACAGTCCAAGAAGTCGGCAGATAGCTGTAATAGGAATGCACGTGATGGTAAAAACTTCTGATGTTTGATAGCTCTTGTATCGCTCTTTATGTTGATCTAATTAAAAGTGTTATTTGGCAGTATACATATACAGTATGTATAAGAGAAAGCATCATGTAGATTTCTGCGTTGAGAGAGATAATAAGGCCACAAAAATCCCATGTGGCATACAGATGTTCTGGTTGAAATCAGTTACCTTTTTTCAACTTAAAATATCATATTGTCAAAGAATATGGAACATGCAGGAATAATTATTTCCTTCAGCTGAGAGAAACTGAAAAGGTATAGTCTCCTTCAAAAAAGACAAAGCCGTTTCTATAGACATTATTACATACAGTCCCTGAAAGCAAAAGGTACACTGCTGAGCCAGAATATCAAAACCTACTCTCTTCTTTTCTCATCTCTCCCTGCCACAGAGCAGTTGCTTTTTCTCTGAGAGGCAATGGCAAAGGCCTCACTGTGCATTTCTCTCTCATTTTCTCAGGCAGGATTTCTGTTCTAACTTGAACATATGCAAAAGTCCAGACTGGTAAAGCAATTCTTTAACTTTGTACTAGTTTCCCCTGCATATTTAAGATCTAGAGAAGAGATAGGAGAATTTTTTATAAGCTCAAAGAAATGTCAAACTTTCAGTGAGTGAAGCATTTCTAGGACAGTTCCTTAAAAATCAGCTTAAACCTTCAAAATACCAAGCTATAAAATGGAGACACTAGGAACTACATCACCCTAAGGAATACCCTCACACTGTAGCACCAATGTGAAAATCATTGGCCATTTCAATGCCATACCCTTCCTAGCATCACATCCCCAGATTACGATGGTAACCATCACAGATGGACACACAGGAAGGAAGCATTGTACTCATGACAGTGCAGATATAGGTCTGTACAGAAAGTGAAAAATTTCAAATTACAAGTGAAAGCTGGACCACAGTTGCCACCTTAATTTATATATATATTATATATATGTATATGTATACATACACACATCTGCTTATTTGTTATTTATCTATGCATGTTTGTAAGGTATGGGTAGATCTAATTCATTACTGCCATGTTATCAATAATACAGGATAATCAGGTGGAACAGGATAATGACAGTTCCAACTTGAGGCTATCCAAAAGTGCTCTTTGCTATACAGGCACAGCAAAATGCCACTTTGACTCTACCAATCAGAAGAGTCATGATGCCACCTAATGCCTGGTGTTGGTTCCATCCCAGGATATTCACTGATATCCCAGGATATTCACTAGTATGAAACAAAACTAAAGGCCATCTTTTTAAGTGGGTTAAGAGATGAAGGATATGGATCCCTAACAGTCACAAAGAAGAATCCATTAAAACTTGCAGGACCATAAAAAGTCTGCTGGAAAGACAGCACACTTATGCTTAACAGTGATGTGGTATGAATGTTTAAAATAAGGTACCCTGAGAATTCTTCAACTCGGGCCATTCCTGAAGATATTCTGAAGTTCAGAGAATAATCTGAATATTTGTTAATGCAAATCAAGCTACCTGTGAACAAAAGCATTTATCATATATTATTCATTTCTGATACCATTTTTAAAGTTTGAGTCATTCTGTCAAGAGGTAAACTCAGTCCTGAGCAATCGAGGTGTCCACTCAGTCAGCACAAAGAATGAATAGAATGAATATCTGACTAGCTCAAAACCAATTCACTGTCATATACATTTCATATTAAACTGCCCTTGTAACAAATCATATTTGTAAACAAACTGCATTCAGAGAAATTTACAAACAATTCGTGGATAACATGTTAGAAATTAGTCTGAACAGCTCTGATCTTCACACAGAAGTCCTTATGTTGAAGGTAAGACATTGCTAAATAATCAGAGTGCAGATGTGCACCTGCAGTCTCTGTACGCTACTGATTTCCAAGGATTTAACATCAAAGCTTCATAAAGGAGGGTATACTTATTGCACTCAGATTTTAGGAAGGGATAAAATAACAGCCAAACACCATTCTTGGACAACTTGTTTTCTCTACTAAGGAAGCAACGAGTAGCTGAGGTAGCCAGGAAAACTCACCTGTGGATAATTAGACTATGAAACGTCCAGAGATCAACACTGTATCAGGAATCAACACAGCTTGATAGAGACTTTCAGACAGGGAGCAAACCAAAGTCACAAATCACAATAAGACTGAGATGGCAAGAGGAATGCCTACAGTTTCATTCCCATGAGTACCATCTCATGATACTTTAAATTAAATCACTAAAGTCTTTTCAAAGAGAAGCAACAAAATGAGCAAAAGAAACATGAAAGTGGTTTCACCTCTCTCTCTCTCTCTCTCTCTCTCTCTCTCTCTCTCTCTCTCTCTCTCTCTCTCTCTCTCTCTCTCTCTCTCTTTCTCTCTAAGGCTCTCAGAGGAGAGAAGAGGAAAAAGGGAATGGCTTTCCTGTTTGGCTTGTCCCAAGTTTATAGTGATGCAAATATGATACAGAGTTGTGTTATGTTACATTGGGCTACGCGACCCAGATAGATCACTTTTGATGGTAGAATACACCATGCCTTGCATGGAGACCAGACAATATATAGCCAGTTATCTCTGAAAATTATCTTGCATGCTTGTGCTTCAAAGTTGCCAGAAAACCTTTTTAGAAAAACAACTGAATTATTTTTGGTAAAGACAGGCACTTATATCAACAACACACATTAAGCACACTATATACAGAACTTAAACTGTTAACCTTTTACCTGATACTGTGAAGTTCTAATAGTAGAAAATGTGGTGGAGCACTCCCTATATGTACAAATAAATGGAACATTTTAATGCAAATGTAGTGAAGGGTTTTTTTATACATTTAATCTTAAGACTGCTTATCTAAAATTCTTGCATGTACAACTGATTTTCAGGCAGTACATGTGAATTCTTACAGTTACCACCTATTCCAGTATGCTCAATTCTCTTTTGCAGAAGCATAGAATTATTGTCTGCATTTTATAACAAAAAGTATCTATAGAACTCTGAATTTTCCCAAAGAACATCGGAGCAAATATATTTCTATCACCATGTTTTCCCCTTTCGATTCAACATGATTGCCAAACAATTCTACTGTCTGAATCACTTGGGCAGATTCACCTGAGATTTAATAAATATAGACTAAAACAGTTTGAAAACCACTGCTAAAAATATGAAGATATGTCCCATCTTTTTAATAGGAAGCTATTTTAGATGAAAACTGCAGTTCCTTCATGGATTGATTTAGGAGTATACAAAAAGACACACAAGCTTATTTAGTTTTGCACTGCTACCGTATAATGAAGCCTGAAGTATTTCAGAGAGAATAAGCAGTTGACATTTATACTGCGTAGTACAACTGAAGTTACGTATTTGTGACAAAAGTGTCAAGAATTAGCAAACTGGTGGAAAATAATCTTTCTGTATCTCCTATGTATCTCCAACCTGCCAATACCCAAATGTGGACAAAAAGGATAACACAGGCTTAATGGCTTTTCTATGATTATGATTAAAAATAATAATTGATGATCATCAAATACATGTGATACTTGAAGTAACTTTGTGGTAAAAAGGTGGAATTCCTCAGTGTTTGTGACCTTACCTTTCTCAGTCCCTTGTAAAAACAGTTCTGCAGGACATAATATATGATACCGTGGAAAATGTAGAAATAAGCTGAAATATAATGATCACACCTAGTCCCCCAACAAGTCAAGATCCTCTAATTTGGTTCAGGTGCATCACTGGCTGTCTGAATATAGGAGATAAGATTGATTGTACCATAAAATATTATAGCATAATGATATAGCATGATATATTATAAGCAAATAATATAATATGTAGCATTATTAACTTTTATATAATTATACAATTAAAATATACATAGCACTGTATAAAAAATTTGAAAAGAGACTGACAAATAACTCTTCTCTTACTCTCCTTTCCCCTTCAAGAAACTGTTACAAACAATATCTGTCCTTCTCAGGAAAATAATACAGTGGTTAATACCAATAACTTGGAAAGCTAAATAAATATTTACTGTATCAGCACCTGCAGTGAAAACTCATTTGCATGGACCTAGGTGACCTCATATGGACTATCAATTTTTGCAATTAGTGTGTAAATAAACAAACAGGGTAAAAAAAGTCAAGGATATTGCATGAAAGATTATACTTTGTTCATTTATCTTTACAAGCATTGTTTAGTTCTAATTATGAATAATAATACTACTGATAATCTTACAGTGAAAGTATTATGCCATGTTTGATAAATAACACGCTCTGAAAAGTTCGCTGCAAGGACAAAAAAAAAAGATAATATTATCTAGTAATATCTGTCATTTCAAAGGAGTTTTAATCTTTTTTTTCTATAATTTCAATTTCATTTTTTTCCTTTCAGTAAGTCGAAAGTGATTTCAAATTATCAGCAGATGACTTTGTTTTTTAAATTTCACACTCACACAAACTTCTTCCTTTATTTAACCCCTCTTGCGATGTTTTGAAGAATACCAATTTAGTTGTGTATCTCAGGCAAGCAGATTTTCCATGCTTTGGCTTAACTACAAAATTGCAAAAACAATTGCAAAAAAAATGCTGACTCTGCAGAGTTACTATGATGATTAATCAATGATCACAGAAGCACTTAGCTTTATTATTATAATAGTGCATTTGCAGCACATACCAATACTTGCTTTCCTAAGTTTGAAGCACAGGGTGGCAAACATGAGTACAATTACACTTTAAAGGATACAATCATTGTGTCTATATGTGTCACTATATATAGTGACTAATAAATCATTCTATAGGTAGAAAATTCCAGCATTTCTTCCGAGTTAGACTTGTCATTTTGCTAATGCAGTGCTGAATAAACTCGATACACATTATTGTATAAATGCAGGTCAGTAGTGATACTCTTGATACAGAAAGACTGTCAAAATCTTCAGTAAGTTCCATTTTATCTTTCTAAAGTGACTAAAAATGGTTATGTTTAAGAACAGAACTTTACATTTACCATCCATTTGTCTTTCTGTTTCCCTGTTCTGAGATGCATTCCCTATGACCTGTTTTGTTACAAATTTTGTTACAAATATTGTTTACTGATAGAATCACTGCTCAAATAACTGTTACAGATGAATTAAAATCACTACTTCACAGCAGATCCCCACAGGTATCAAGTGCAGGTATAAAGTTTATCAAGTATAAACTTTATAGCATGACAGGGATTGTTCCTGTTCCCAACCTCACCACGCACATGATTTAATAGATCATTCATTCAAGTTCCTCATTCATTACCTGTGAAAGTCACTGGGCAAATAATAGGGCTAACCTCCTGTAATCAGAGGTCATCATTAGAAAGTCCCTAGCACTGTACTGCTGCTCAGATATGGTAGCCCTTGTAGGGCAAATTTGTTCTGTTTTCTCATGCTAAAATATATCTCTTTAAATAGATTTGTTGGTTTATAATATTTTAAATTAATGCCATGTGTTGATCATTAAGGAACAGATTGGAAACTGAGGTTTCTCTGCCTAATTAAGTAACTATTATTACCCCAGTAATGGGACATGTAAAGCATTTTATCTGCTTTCTTTGCAGATTGTTAATTTAAATGGATGGCAGAGTGATAAACCAGTTAGAGTTAATCAGCTGAACTAAGCTGTAGGAAGCCAATGTAAGGATCATTTTAAAGCTATCTTGGAAAGCTACAGATGTTATAAAGTGTAATGATTAATAATTAATAGAGTTGATGAGAAGCTAATTTGTAAAAAAAAACTGGACACTATTCCAAAGTCACTCATGGGTAATTTTTTCTGAATTTCTTTAACATAATGGCCTGAAAAGGTCTTCTGACAAGCAAGGCTGACTAGTGGTAAAGGAGGAAGTTATTTCTGAGCATCTCTATTTGCCCTGAAAGCAACTGCAGAGACCACATACACTGGTGCAGCTCTAAAGCACTGCAATTCAAATAGTAAAAATATAGAAAGGTGCAGCATGTGCTTTCAAAAGATTTTGTTCATTACTCCTTACAAGGTTTTACTTGCCTTTGAATCTTTAAAAAAATGTGCCTTAAAAAAATCTATGCTGAATAATATTTCTTTCTTTGTTTACTCAAACATAAAGAGAAGAATTTTCTGTAGCAGTATGAAGTGAAAGGAATGTCACCTAAATGAACAGGACCCTGGCCCTCTTGCATTTATTATCATGAACATACATGCTGCATGACATCAAGAAAGGTTTGCAAAACTCTTAACTGTTTCTGCTTGGAACATAAACTATAATGGATGGAAGTATCTATTGGATGGAGACCATCTATACGGTCTCAATATTACTACTTTGAAAACTCAGGAGACGTCATTAAACATTAAGATCTTGAATCCTCCTGGTAACTCACTCTTTGCAGGCCTTTGCATACATGTCTATCACAAACTATGATTTCGATGATCCTATAGTCATTAGAGATGGCCCCAAGGAGCACTTCTACATAAGAACAGATTGGAATCAAATGAAAAAAATATCTATTTTAACAGACAATCACTCCAGGCTGCAAATCTCTTCTGGAAAAAATCTTCTTGCGGTCTACACACAAGCACAGAGTACTATAATTTGCAAATATAGTTTCTAGGTCAGCATATGGTGATCTCAAAGCGGACAAATCATTACACACATCGAAGTCAGTAGTACTGAACAGCAACACAATTCCCAATTCTCAAGTGAATTTTTATCAAATTTAAAACTGATCTTAAATTTAGGAATAAATAAAATGATTATATCTGTTTTACCCAAAATTCCTGAGGAGAACTCAGGAACTCAGTAACTCCTTAGAGTTACTAAGTGCACAGCATCACACTTTAAACCAGCTACTCTCAGATTCTGAGCTAAAACTGCCACAGAAACTTGTAGTGCCAAGGACAGTTGATGCTCATATAATAGGGGTTTTGATGTTCCACCTATATTAGAAAAGTTAAGGTGCTGACTTATGAAAGACATATTTTTACATGGGTTTTTAAAAGACAACATTTGAAAGCCACCTGCAGGGATACAGACTGGGTCACTCAACCTGATAGAATGAGGACTCCAACATTTTAGCTCAATATCTCCTCAGTCTTATCAAGGTTACAGGAATGTTTAAAAATAAATGACAGGGTGATAAAAAGATAAAAGAGCAGGTAAGCCAAAAGCTGTACTGATCTGCCTTGACAACCTCCTTTGAACTAGGAGGCAAGAGAGCCATGACTCAGTACATTCTCAGAATGCCATGGAGATGCAGATGTCCTTGAAATAGCTTCTTCATAAACATCTGCTAACCAATCAAGAGGGTTTATTTTCTCTTCACCCCTCCATCAGCCTGCAACTAATATAAAACTGCCATTTCCATTAAAATGTCAGCTTTTATCCAGAAATGTATCCACAATCCCCCTAAGCACAAATGTATCCACAATCCCTGTGAGCAAACTACACATTTATTATATTCATACTGTTTCTACCACACATACTGATTGTGTCATGGAACCAGCTTACTTTGTCCTTTTAGGTTGACATAATGTAAATATACACAACTACTTTTCCTCCACTAAGTGAGGGACCAGAAGAACACCAAGAAAGGCTTCTACAAATACATAAGAAGCAAATGAAAGGCTAGGGCAAATGCAAACCCACTGCTAAATGAGGCAGAAGACCTAATGACAAAAGAAACAGAAAAGGCTGAGGTACTCATTGTCCTCTTTGCCTCAGTCATTAGTTCTAAGACTGGTCTTCAGGAATCTCAGACCTGAACCTGAGACAGGAAGGAGCTATCCTTAGAGAAAAGCTGATGAAGTACAGGCTAGATAAAATAGACAGCAGAGGGGGGCTGAAAACTGACTAAATTCCCAGGTCCAGAGGGCTACACAAAGATTAGTTACACAAAGTCCAGCTGGAGACCAGTCACCAGTGATGTCACCCTGCGGTAAATACTGAGACCAATACTGTTTAACATCTTGGTTCATAACAGTACAGAGTGCATCTTCAGCAAGTTTGCAGATGATACAAAACTGCGAGGAGTGGCTGACACACCAGACAGCTGTGCTGCCGTTCAGAGGGACCTTGATAGTCTGGAGAAATGGGCAGAGGAGAAAAGTTCAACCAAGGGACATGCAGAGTCTCTTGCTCAGGGAGGAATAACCCCATGCACTAGAAGGCTCCCAACCACAAATGACATTTGCAAAGAAGGACCCAGAAATCCTAGTTCCCCACAGCTCAGCCTCAGTGAGGTCACATCTGGAGTGGTGACTTTCTGCAGTACAAGAGAGACATGCATTTACTGGAGCAAGTCCCACAAAATGCCACAAAGATTATCATCTGGATAATGAACATCTCTCATAGGCAGCTGAGATAGTTTCAGCTGGAGAAGCTAAGGCTCACTGGGGACCTTATCAATGCATATTGACAGGAGAGAGTAAATAAAATGAAGAAAGACCTGCTTCAGTGACATTACTGAAATGAAACACAGGCAATTCCACCTGAACATAAGAAAACACTTTTTTACTGTTAGATTGTTTGAACACTGGAATAGATTGCTCAGTGAGGTTGTGGAGTGTCCATCCTTGGAGACATTCAAACCTAACTGGACTTAACAGTTAGGTTAACAGTTAGGTTAGTTCTAGGTGACTCTGCTTGAGAAGGGAAGTTGGAATAAATGATGTCCAAGTCTAACTTAATCTGTAATTCAGTGGTCACTTGACATTGTTTCATGATGTCTCCTAAGTGAACTAGGAAAACCAGTGCAGACTAAATTGTTTGACTGTGTGACTACTCAGTTGGTAGAAAACAGCACTTCGGGGATATCATTGATACTTGACAGATGCATTTACCAGTTTGTCAACATCACTGGTCTGGAAGACCTCGTATCACTGAAGATACGAGGAAGATAACAATAGTATTCAAAATAAACCTAGTAAGTCAGGAAGAACTTCAACACACAAATACCAAAATCTGTACTCTGAAGAAGAAATGAACTGCATAATATAATGTAAAGAATAACTGCACAGATTGAGCACTAAGGAGTTACTATGGTCCATGAACACAGTCAACACTGTGATGATGTTGCTGTTAAATAAAATCTTATTTAACGTATCCTAGTAGGACAGCTTTGTGTATGCCCTAAATGATCTTTCCAGTATGCATCCAATCAGCTTTGTTTGGAATGTAGTGGCCAATTTCAGACATCATGCTTCAAAAAAGGTATAAAAATAAGATAATATGCCAAGAACAAGAATGGTGGTATGTTTGGGAATATGGCCTGTGAAGACAGATTGAAGTAATTATGTTTGCTTAGTCTAGGAAAAAAAGTGCTTTGCAAACTCTCTAAAAATATTTCAAGATTTGTAGTGAAACAAGATGATCAATACTCTTTCACATACAGTGTCAGAGGCACAAAAACTATTCAGCTTCAGTGTTGGCAGAAAAGAAAACGTTAGCAGAAAAGATTTAGGTTAGGTCTTGGGGGAAAACTACTGCTTTATGGATTGTTCCACAGTGGCCAAAGTAAATTGGAAGGCTGCAGAATTTTCTATCATTGAAGATTTTGAAGAACATGTTACACAGATGTCTATAAGAAATCATCTAGATATATTTATCTGACCATTTTGAATAGAGAGACACTACCTGGTCTATTCCAAACTTACATAGCTACTTTGTAAATGGTTCACGGAACTCTACCAGCAGCCTGAGTGCAGGCAAGAAGGTGTGAGAAAAGGTTCTGTACTGCCCAAAGGCCAGCTCTGTGGTTCTTGGCTAAGAGTTCATACATGTGAACTCATACATGTGAACTCATATGTATGTGTTCACATGTATGAACTCTTAGCCAAGCTAAGCTCCAAAGCAATATTCAGGGAGCCACAATGGATGTTTACCTCGTAAAAGAAGGTCAACTGGGAGATGTGGGTCATGGCAAGGCAGGATGAGGCCTCACCGACAAGGGTGCAGCTTTATAGTACATAAATATGAAGAAGAGCAAAGCAGGTCCAGCAACAGTAAGCAGGTTCAGGAAGAGTCTAGTCTGCCAGACAAGTCTGTATTGATGGGACTGGTTCACAACCAAGCCGAGCAGCAAAGTCAAAAAGGCAGTGTCTGGCTCAGTGGGGTATGCACCTTGGTAGGTTGGCATACATGTCCAACGTAGCTGCCATGAAGGTCAAGCAACAACCTAGGACAAGGATCTGAGCTTAAACAGAACTCCCAGGCAAAAGGGAAGCAAACCCCCAAGAGACACCTCACAGCTCTTTCTCATACAACTCCTTTCACAATCACACAGCTGCACTATATCAGCATTAACTTTAAGTCCAGAATGCCAAATCTCCAGAGGAGAGTGGCTGCAGAGACCTGACAAAAACTTAGGATGTGAGTGCTCATACCCATTAACATTTTCTTAACTTTAACATTTCATTAACAGGTAACTCCTAATATTTTTGTGTTATAAATATTTTTATATATAAATATAGCATCTTCAGAGGTGCTAATGCAGTTCCACTGTGAAACAACTGATTCAGCATAATAATATAAAGTCCTGACAAATACAAGAATAACACCAATAGATAACACAAGAATAACACCAACACTAAAAAATTACATTCTTTGAATGAATACACCTACAAAGAAAGAGAAAATTTATAGCTAATGAATATGAATGTTTGGACCGCTGATAATAATTGCTACCATTTTAAATGTTCATGTTGGTTTAGTCAGCTTCATATTATTCAATAAGTCACTTGAAAATGCAACTCTATTGTTGAGTAAAATCATAATATAATCTAATAAAAACTGTATTACAAATCAGTAGAGATGCACTCAATACATCATGCACTTCAGAAGTACATTCTGCACTTTAGAAAAGCTTCACATAATTCACATGTTACACTGTTACAGGAGCCACAAGCCCAGTTTCCATCCAAGGGTCAATTATACTCTTTTACAGTACATATTTCACCTGACCTTGCACTTGCTATTTTACATTTGGCTTTTCTTCAAGCCAACTTGTCAATGTTTATGATGGGTCATGTTTTCACTGATAATCTGAAACATGATCACCCATAAAGCCTTATCTTTGGCAAAACAAGAGGTGGGGCCATTCTATCTTTTTTTTTTTTAAGAAATTGATGCAAGAAATGAACATGACAAGTCTCAGAGCTCTCTCTCTTGGCTAGACATGCAAAGCTGCAGCAGTCAGAACCCATAATTCCCCTTTAACTTGAATTCCACTCTCTCTTTTTCAAGAAGTATCCTTCCCGCTATCCTGAACTGCCTTATGGGGGCTGTACTTCACCCAATTTTTCCTCTTGAAAAGTCCTTTCTTCTATCATATGCTTGAAGCAAAGTATGTTACTTAAGTTTCCACGGAGGGCCAATGCTGGGCTGAAAAGACTGGTGAGAAAAAGATGACCCGTTATTGTTTTAGCTGTAAGCAAGCTGTTGAAACAGCATCAGTGTTGAAAGTGATGGTTAAGATCCAGAACAAGTTTCTCCTTTAAGATGGCCTAATCCTTTCATCCTTATAGTAAATGTGAATTCTCCATTATGTTTTCTTTAAGTGTTTGAAATATTATGTGTATCTTTTAAATAAGACTGTTCTTTTTGGAGCTAATCCAGGCATATGATGGAGAAGACAGTTCTTTTTATTTACTCTCTGTCTCTTTTTCTGCCATCAGTCTTCACTTAAATAGGCACATACTTGAGGAACACTGCTGTCTGCAGCAGCTGCTACCAAATTGTTCAATGCATATAATGCATCTGTCCCCTTTTTTTTGCCAGTTCTGGATGTTTGAGTATATTTGTATTATTAACTGCATTCCAAGAGAAATGAGTAGCTAAAAAAATGCTCAAACTTGTGAGATCACACAATTTTGCACCTAAATGAACATGTGTGTGGGCAACAATATCTGCAGAAGTGCATTGACAAAATAACTGAACAGGAAAAGAATGGAGCTCTCCCTTGGGATATGAATAGCACATATCCCTTTGGGATATGATAGCACTTAATATATGATGTTGAATAATTTAGAATTCTCATCCTGTTCTCAAGAAAATGTTTCAATTTTTTTTTCTTGTTGATATCCTTCCATTTCCTGAATTCTGATTCTTCCTCTTTTTAGAGATACTTATTTTCTTTCAAACTTACTGAAATGTTTCCTTGTTTTAATAAAAAGACACATAGAATACTTCTTTTTCAGGAAAGCTACAAGCAAGTGAAAACTTAACAATTAATAGTGTATTTTTTTGTACTAGTAGTGCCAATTTTATGCTGTTTAAGCTTATTATCTAATTGCATGCTTGTGCTGGCTTCAGGGATGGCATGACATTAAGTCAGACTTGTGCTGCATTGCCCAGCAGTGGAATATTCAATTATTTGTTCTGACGCATGTAATTCCCTGTATTCCAAGCTTCTTAATGTCATTACAGGGCTGAAATAAAGTGATTACTCTAAATGAGTATTTACCCAGCAGGCAATGCAATTCTTCCCCCCTTCCACTGACAACGGATGATTATAAATGTCCTTCTCTTCTACATCACCTGCACATCCCACTCTCACGACAAGGAGGAAACCATAACATTGTGGTGCTCTGTGAAATAGTGTCAGGTGGTGTAAAATATATAAAATAAAATAAAAATAAGTGTAACCTTCCCTATCTAATGACCACTGCTTCCACTCCTAGTCAGTGATGACAGGTTGAACTAACTGATAATGGCATGCCTGCTGTTGAGCTGGCCACTTACGTTATTTTTCTTGACATGGTTCTGGGGAAGGCCTAATTTTTTTGACATTTGACCATGCAAATTTGAGTCCTGATACATTATTCTGCATTTACATCCTCCCAGTGCTGCTGTTTAAAATGTGCTACAAGCTCCTTGAGCTCAACTAATAAAGGCCACAGAATGAAAGAAAGTTAAATATGAATGTAAGAGGAGACCTAAATGAAGGGCTATCTTGTACATCTCAGAGGTGACCTTCTGGAAATTAGCAAGTGAAAAACCTTTTTAAAGCAAATGGTAAAAAAGTAACATTGATTTTTTCCCTTCTATTTTTTTAAAGATTCTAAAATATTCACAAAAAGGAAAACATTAAGCTTTACACAGGCATTTCTTCACTCAGCTATTCAACTGAATGTATTTTAAGCCAGATTCCATCAATGACTCTTAGTAATACACCTTTCCCAAAGAGCTAGAAATTCACAATGCTTCATTAAATAACAGGAAAAAAAAATCTTGATTTCTCTCTTTTTTTGCCCTTAAATCTTTTTTTTCTTATTCTCTTAAAATTAATTTGTATGGTTTTATTGCTTATGAATGACACCAATTTGACAGCCCTGAGAAAAGGATATCTCTTTTTTGCTACAGTCAGTGCAGGCTGGACAATAACCTCACAGATCTCCTTACCTTCTTTAGCTAATGGTTTTATATGAAATTTGAATGGGTAAAAAATGCACCACTCGATGGGTCTTTTATTTGATCTGGAGTCAGGGAAGGAGTACTGATATTTAATTCCTTTTTTTTCTCTATGTTGTTTTCTCTGTTTTTGACTACTATAGCGAACTTCTCACTAAGTGTATAAGCTAATATCTACTAAAGTCAATAAAAAAATATTCTGCCTTCCATGCTCTGCTTCATTCTCACATAAAAACTCCAAAAATGAGATGGCTGCAAGAGGATTACACCGCATGCAGCTTCTTGTAGGTGGCATGTTCTTAGTGCCTGGAAGGTATCAGGAATTCCCACTCACTCATTCTGGAATATAAAATGTCATATAAGAAACATAACTAAGTACCTCTAAGCACAAGGAAAGAAGTAATTTACCATGATCAAGCAAACTTTTACCACTAAGCAATTTAGGCCTCTAAGCAAGCTATCCACTCTAAAGCTACTAACTTTGTTCTTTAATACCCCTTTTATGCTTATTTTTCTTGCAACTTATTGTGACTTAATCTGTATGTGCCGACAACTGGAAGTTCTGCAACACATAATCAGGAATGCAGTCTCTGTGATACTGGCATGCTTTAACTAGATAACCTGAAAGCATTGCTAATGCATTAGATTTGATTATTACAGTTATATTATACTATATCATGTTGTTTTTCATCTTGGGATGTTTTACTATAAATAAAATCAAGGAACATTAAAGGGCAGATTTCTTTTACATTTTATTTTTTAATTTGTAGTATCTAAGGTGGTTTTCAAATTCCTT
Source organism: Nothoprocta perdicaria (assembly GCF_003342845.1). Lineage (NCBI taxonomy): Eukaryota > Metazoa > Chordata > Aves > Tinamiformes > Tinamidae > Nothoprocta > Nothoprocta perdicaria. Next base: position 358,249 of record NW_020454616.1, read on the forward strand.
TTTTGATGCATACATTAAACACATAACTTAACACGAGCTCCGCCTGTCCAACTGGAAGGAAAAAAAAACAATATATTACCATTGCTCAATAGCCATGTAAATATTCAGTTTTCAAATAAGTGCTTCATTTGCAAGACAAGCACCAGCGACGCCTTGCTCTGCTATCTTGTAGCTGTACTGAGGGGATGGAACACGAGCAATTTTCTCATTCCAAACAGATGGCTCCTCCAGAAGATCCAGTCCATTTGCAGACTCCTGATTGTTTCTCCTTAATACTTTGCAACTGCACTATGTATTCTCCAAAAGTAATGTACAGACACAAAACATCCCCTCTTTCTGTGTCTGTGGCTTACAGAGCCAACAGAAAAATCTCCCTCACTCACCCTGTGAAGCAGGTGGCTAGCAGACACATGAAAATGTAGCAAATAGAGGAATAGAGCTGCCTGATTGACACTAAATGACATCAGTCTCCTGAAACCTTTGCTGTGATAAAAGAAAAATCATATTCTAGCACTGTATTTTGGGGAGGGGGGGAAAAGGGGAGAAGGATGGGGAGACAGGACTCGGGATTCATCATAGCCTTATAATAACCAAGTAACACAATAACTAAGAATTCAGTAATACAGAAAATAAAATAGATGTGGGGCAAATAGCAGGTGCTTTTTCAAAGAACTATGATGCAAACAGTTTTTAAACACCGGAGAGACTTTCCATCATTAGGTAAAAGATCCAAAGGCACACGGACGTGGATGGAAGCTGGAAAAAGGACACAAGCCAAAGTGAAAGAATACCTCAAGGATGTTGATTTCTTCCTTTATACCAATGGAAACAATTCCGCTCCATGAAAATGCTGCTCATTTTTCTTTTCTCACCCAAGAATTTGAAGGGAAAATTAAGAATTAACATAAATGCTAAAAGATGAAAATAGAGCGGGATGCTATTAGCTATTAGTAAAGAATAAAAGCATACTGTTTGTTTTTCAGGTTCAAACATCGAAGGTCCCCTCTCAAGGTCAATTTATTATACTTTGCAAAAAAAAAAAAAAAAAAAAAAGTTAGAGCTTGCAAATACCCTGCATTTCTGATCTGATTTTTATATCACATAGTATATCACATAGCAGCAGCACATAAATTGTAGGGGTTGACAATATATAGGCAGATTCAACCAAGCCTATTTTTACAGCAAATTACTTTAAATTTTAACATTTTCCCTGCTTATAACTCAGGAAAAAAAAGCAAATGTTGTAGCAATACTGAATAACAGTTATTTATTACATGATTCACCTCTCACATTCTTTTTTTTCAATTGACAGTGACTTCATAATAAATAATTCTACTTCTGTTCACACTAAAATATTAAATATATGTATATGTACTAGGACTCTCTGCAGAATGGAATTATTCTAATCCATAATGCTCTCTTTAAAGCCAGGAATGTTTTTAAAATCTGTTCAATAGATTTATAAATCTTCAGCTACTATCTCAGGACTGTACCCACAGAACTTTAAGCATAAGTTTCATCCTTACCCAAGCTAGAATCATGGTTTATAAAATCATATTATATCCTTTTCACATTTCTGTGGAAAGGTATTTAGCTAGCAGTTGCATCTTTAATAAACACACTGAATTACTAGCCAGATATTAAAATATCAGCAAACCTCCTGAACTGTGAGCTGTGATGACTGAAAAAATTAAAGGGCTGGTACAGGGATTGCAAATAAAATCATAAGGCTCACAGGTAAATAATCAGTAAAGCTTATGTCTCTACTTAACCAAGTTATCAACAACAAAATCAGAATATCAAGTTCACTTAGTACCTAAGAAGAGAAAATTGGTCTATGCAGAGGAAATCAGGTACATCCCTGCCAAAGACCTCTATTTCTTTAAATCCCACTTCTTTACAAGATTAATACAGGATTAATATCAGTGCAGCTGTATCTCTGTCACTTTAGCTAACTACAAATATTCTGCCTGTACATGACATTACCTTAATGCTAGCTAAGTATAACTGGCCATGCTCAGGGGTTATTTGCTCTTGCAATTTTAGCTTGCGTTCATACTTTATCATAAGTAATAAAAAAAAAAACCCTACCTATCTAAAATAACTTCTGCAATAGCCTTGTTTCTCCTTTTTGATCTTGCCTGTCCGTTCCTGCAGTTTCTGCTGTCTTTGCATTTTCTGTTATTAATGTACCTCAATTAAGCAACAGTTAAGCCATGAGCTTTCTGCTTTATTAGGCCTTATTCTCTGTTAGTCCACAATCCTTACACTCGGGCTAAGGAAGTGACCTGGATTTTTCCACCTTATAGAGCACCTGTAATGTAGAAATTGGTTAATTTGGAGACATGAAGAAAAAGCAATATATAATGCTGAACTTGCAACTGAGACAATAAAGTAGTTAGAGCCAGGTCCAATCCAATACAGAACAAAATAACACTGAGAAGCAGGGCAGCAAAGAGACAAACAGAGTGAACAAGTGAGAATCCATTTCAGGCGGGGAGATTTTAGTGACACGAACTGGAAAGGATGTGGCAATCCAGAAAAATCAATAAACTCTCAGTGGCTTCTGTTCAAAATATATTCACTGACTGCTGCTTCTAAAAAGAGTTTCTAAACCACAAGAAAGAGAAAGACCATAGGCTGTCATTTTTCAGACACACTGTCCAGCATTGCAAAGGGCAATATTGTCCTGTACTCTTAATCAACATCCTGTCCAGCTCACCTCTCTGTGACCCAGGAAGGGCAACTCCAGGAGCTCCAGTATTTCTTTACTTAAAGGAATACTCATTTACTATTGTTCTTTTATTCTCACTGCCAACAAGAATAACACATAGGAAGGAGAACAGATCAGAAGGAACATGAAAGGACGAGAGACAGACTTGGGTCTAAAGTGGGAAGGAGGAGCACGTTAGGCATTAAGACATGTCCTCCAAATAACCTGGAGCAACTCAACAGTAGTTGCAGTAAAGCATCAAGAAAGCTTCAGGCAATCTTGAAGAAGCTCTGCTGTCAAAAGATATACTTACACAGCAGCCATGAAGAACGCTTAGCAAACCTAAAAAGTTAGTGATGCCACCTTCCTTACACTACTTGAGTTATTGGGTTACTCAGAGTTTAAGCACTGGAGCCAATAATATTTATGTTTGCCACAATCAGAAAATATTTCAGAGCGCTTTCAGGAAGTATACCATGTCAAAATTAATTTGGCCTTAGTACAGTGCATCATCAAAAGATAGGTCCGTCACTCTTGAAGAATGGCTGTCAGCCTCACCTCGTGTGTGTTACCTGCCTAAGCGCTGTCATGTGTCTGAGCTTCCTCAGATATGACCTCTTGGTCTACATGAAGCAGTGAAAGGAATTCGGATATTTGTCCTGGACATTTGGTCAAGGCAGATACAGGAGCCTTCACCACCTGCTTGATGCGCAAGACTCCTGTAGAGATGACCACAGTGCATGCACATGCTCTGGACTTAGCACACACCTGCAAGGCAAACACTTCAAACTCAGTGAATTTACCATGTCAGATTTGCAGCACGCACAGAGCACGGTAGGTTTGACATGACTTGCATGTCAGGCTCGTTATGTGGGCATAGCACTGCAAGGCACAGCTAGGTGCTAAGAGCTGGGCATCTTGAAATCCAGGCTGCACTGCAGCCAGAACAAGACCACAGACTGTGAAGCTACATATAATAGACTTGATAGCAGCAGTAGGACAGCCTTTAGGAGATAGTACAAACCTATCCATGCAATTCAATCCATTCTTGACCCAACAGTCATGCTGCCAAAGTGGTCTCAGAGGTGACGAATGTCATAGCTACCTAAAAGGAACAAATTTAAGTGATTTTCCTATAAAGAAATATAGAGATGGACTGTCTGTGAAAGGAAATATCAAATTTTTGCCTTCTTTCCCTCACTTCCATGTAACTGCTTGAATATTGGATGTCTAAATCTTATTAGTCTTGCCAAGAATATAGAATCAACAGAGATGTAATCTTACTCCTGGCTCAGTACTTGGAAATGACAGAGCGGCAAACAAAACAGAACACATTTTAGCGTAAACAAGCAGGTCCAAATGGAGTTGGTCCATTTATAAAAAAGAATGCTAAGCAAAGATAGTACGCAGGGTCCTGAGAAAAAGTGTAGTTGGAATAGCAATGAACCCCTGCCCAGGATAATAGCCCCTCAGTGGAGCTAATCAGAGCAGACCACATTTATCAGACACTCTGCCAGCTGTTCCACAAAGAGTCAGAACATAGTTGTGTCCTCTCAGCCATCCACAAGACAAAAACGTTGTGTAAAATTCTTTGTTAAACCCCATTCCATAGATGGGAAGCCCTCATTTGTTATTGGTCTCATTGAGTGAGTTCAGAGCATGATGAAAATGTTCCTGAAAAGCTAAGAATCTGGTTGTGCACTTGAATATGACAAGCATAAAGGGGGATGTATTAACAAGACCATTTCATGAAAACAAAGGTAGAACAAGCATCAGGGAAATGAAGTTGGCATCTAGCCTACCCAGTTGACAGCAGTGATATATTAGGTGAGTGAGTTCACACAATCTATCAGGACAGTCACCTGAATCACAAAAAAAAAAAAAAAAAAAAAAAAAATGATTCAAGCATTTTAAGTCTCAGTTTCTTTGCTAGTGCACGGGGCTCCAGAATTGCAAAGCTGCACCTTCACATTTGGGAGAAAAAAAATCACAAATTTTAATGCCAAGAAAAGACTGGACAGAATTTGCTCAGAAATAGTAACTGTATTTTGCTACCATTTGGAGAATGGTTGTCATCTTAAATAGTAAAATATGTATAATTTTCTTTCATTTTCATTTAACTCATAATTGTTTTGTACTATTTAAGAAGTCAATACCTGGCCATTTCAAAAGTGGCCATTCTACGTAATAAAATTACACAACACAGGAAGATTCTAAGATATTGAATCCTACTGACAGTTTGGGTTTGTACACTTTAAAATCTTTTGACGGTGAATAAAATTTGAAGGCAACTAAATTGGCTCTAGTCAGAAGAGGGTATTGTAGAAAAATAAGTAAATCCTTTTCATTCCTCTGCCAACTGGAGACGATACAGTTATTCACAAACACCTAGGCACAGATACACACACATGCTGCCATTTTCCTTTGTAAGGAATACATTAAATTATTTGCGTGTTGGGAGAATGACAGAAATGTGCATATACGGCACTCTATTCTTTCAAGAAATACTTTCAGAATTCACATACTCCACTCCCCCTAAATTATGACAGAAGATGGGTCATAATAGCTGATGTAATAGGCAAAAAGGGAGAATGGAGCACAATTCCCTAAACTCGATAAAATAAGCAATTACTCTTGTTATCTGAATGGTGCTGTCAGTGGAAAAGTTGTCTGTGTCATAACAGAATCTAACAAAGCCTGTTGCCTTTAAGCATCAAAGGCTTTGGCCTTATTATCTTTCTAAGATGTGCATATATAATAAGTTTTCCTAGCAAATGGCAAGGAAGTGTCTCTGGCAAAATATAAAATGGTGATAAACTATGTCCAAATGATTAATTCACAGAAATTCTCCATCACACTGCAGCGACATGTGCCCGTCTCTTCTGTTATGCCCTTGGAGATTTTCATACTAAACGTATGTGCATATTTTTCATGGCCACTGATATTTGAATTGCAGCCTGCTCCCATGCAGAACATAAAACACTTCAAACTGCATAATGTTGACTAAATTATAAGTTCTCCAGTGGCCCGAGGTAGCAAGGGCCATAATAATGAGTGTGCTTAAGTGGTTTGTGTAGATTTCTTCCCTTTAATTTTAATGCCCTGACTTGCTGCTGCCTTTTCTGAAGCTAGAAATTGTCTCATACAATCATAACAACAGGGAAATAGAAACTGCATTATGCTTTGAAAAAATGTAAGATGCAAAGCAGAAGCTTCAGTCATCAGGCACCGTGATAGCCAATTCAGCCCAGCCGGTCATATGGAATAGAAAATGCTTTGGTGACTTTGTTCATATTTGCAATCGTATTTGGACCATTTCACATATAAAATCAATTCATGGCATGTTTACTGGATATACCAAAAAGCTGCAATTCTTCCAAACATAACCATACTGCGTATGTAAAAATATACATATATATATGCATATATATATATAAAAATTAAAATCACAATCAAAAATCTTGTTTAATTAAAAAGATAACGAAACCAGGTAAACAAAGACTGCCAAAATACTCCCCAAGAACTTCACTTCCAGCATAACAATAGGTCAAAGAGTTTATTATGTGCATTGAATACTGAATGATTTGGCAATATTTTCAATGCTCTGGAACTAATTAATTTTCTTGGATTTACCTGAAAGGTAATAGATGAAAATGCTTACAGTGCAGCAATGTTCCCTTCAATAGTAACTGCAAATATACACACATACAAACTATACTAATATCCATGGATGTTTACAGTCAGATAAAAAGGGTCTAGACACATAATGTTAACAGTTTTCAACATTCCCATCCCTAAATAAAGATCATTTTTGGCCAACACATTGATGAGCAAGGATTTACTGACTTCATTAATCAGTGCGGAGGGGTTCCTTACAAAATCCTTTTCATGTGCCTTGCCTTTGCCCCACAACATTTTGAGATGCTCATTACGACACTTCCTGCTCAACACAATTGGGGCAGATGTTTAAACCAAATTATTGCAGGATTCAGATATGCCCCCATATGTAGGCTACTGTTCTATATCTGAGATATGCCCCCATATGTAGGTAACTGTTCTATATCTGGCTGGCAATCAGAGACCCTCTTTGCAATGGACTGCAAACTGATACAGCTCCAGTGCTCCTGGATTAATAGTGATACAGCAATACCCTTCTGGTGCCAGTTTCCATACCTTTTCTTCTTTATGAAAACAGTGAGTACATTACTGTTTGTAAATAGTATTGAGACATAAATGGAAGGAGTGAAGATATGGACTTCTGCCCTGCCTTCAGGTTGCTTCAGAATCCTGGGCTTGCATCTGTGAGCAGCAAAGGACACCTTCATCAGCATCTGGGGAAAGATCTGCAGTGGCTCTGGTAAGTGGCTACAGCAGCTAAGAATTCATGATACAATGCCAAGACCTCCCTAAAAACAACCATCTCTTCCCTCTGATCCCTCCTTTTGCCTCTTGATTTTTCCTCTTACCCTAGGAGTAGTAAATACATCTAATTCTTTATTGTTTCAACACTCTTTATATATCTTACTCAAAGCAAATCCAAATGAGACAACAAAAGCCTTGGTGAGTTTTTGAGATGCTTGCCTAAGAATTGTAGTCTCTTAAGTTGTTGTCCCGCCTTTCTGCTGTCCTTTTCCTTTATATACTTTTTGATCTAGATATTCAGTGGTAAAGACAGAATATAATTCTTTATTTAATCTGTCTTTATATCTGAAATAACAACGCAGCATATTTACTCTCACTCTTACCACTGTTAATATTACACAAGCTCCTTGGAAAGCGCTTGGTCTCCAGGCAGTTATTTTGGCCAATACTATCTGGCTAAATCATTTGTGATTCTTGTACTGTGAATACCACCAAAACAGGCAAGGCTGAGGCTGCATTTCCTGACTTACTTACTCACTGATTACAAAGGGCATAATCATATCTCATCTCATCATCTATATCTCATAAGGTCCTGAAACATCTATCTGCATATTTTGGTACCTTAAACAGTTTCCAAATGTTTGCAGGCCTGGGTAAAAGATATATATATTATATATATATATAAAGATATATTATATATATATATAAAGATATATATATATAATTTATATTTAATGCCTTTTTTGTTGTGTAATCTATTGAAATACACAGCCTTTACTGGAAAAAATAAAGTCTCTATTTTAACGCACAGTCAAGACATTGTGTTATTTAAATCAATTTAAATTCATGTAACAGAGATTAAAACCCTCAGATGCGAGAAGAATCTTGCTTACAAAAAAAAAAAGGCAACCATTTACCTACATGTTTTTCTTTGTCTTTTTCTCTGCTGTAATTTGCACCTAAGCACCTCAGCAGCTCCTGCAGAACTCTCTTGCTTTGAGGTGCGTGAGGGTACTCCAAGCCTAGAAGCGCCTGCAGCACGGGAATCTTCTTAAGTCAAAGGCTTCACTCACTCCAAGTGGACAGCTAATCTTCAAAGTGGCTTTCTGAGGAAAGTGCCAGTTTTGATTTGTATTCTTATTCAGACAGCAAGGAGCTGAGGCTCCATCTGTGGCTTCAGGCAGATTTTAATTTAAACCTGTAATACTAGTAATAAAAGAGAAGAGACTATTCCACTGATGGTGGCATGGGGCCATTCTGCTTAACACACTTCTGAGGCAGGTATTCCAGCTCTTAAAGCTGCATAAAATGTTCTCTTTATCATACAGAACTTGATTTCTCTCGAGAGGTTTTTCAGAGAAGAACTGGAAATAAAGGTGTGTTTTATGAAACTTCATTTACAAAACAGAATGTAAAACAGTCAGGTTCTATTACGTTTTATTGATCAGGTAGGCTTTGTTTGAACTTAGATTCAGAGTGGAGTATTTATACCACCTTCCACTGTAAAACAATACAACACTTATCTCTTGGTCATTCACATGAGAATCTTGTCAAGATCTATGGCGCAGTTCTCAAGTGCCCTTTTTAGGATGAAAGCTTCTTTCAAATGCTCTCAGAATCTTTCAATGTTTGCAAGGAACAAAAGTACCTTGCAAAAGAACCCTTTCATGATCTAATTGATGTTTGAGATGCAGTGTAGTTTGTTCAAATTAGTTTACAAGACTTTTCATTTCAGCTCATTAAAAGCACAGATGCAGGATGCTAATGACTTATGGAAGTAAACTGATTTTTATCAGCTTACTTGGAACACACCCTATGTTCCCTAGCCCTCTTAGGATTTAATCTGTGATGACAGGTTCAATTTAGGGGGAAAAAAAAAAGGCTAAATTAAGCTAAATTAACAACAAAGGAAGGGCTTCCACCCAGCACTTCAAAAGAACATTTATGACATGCCTCTAAAGTCCTACCTACAGTTTATGTTTTAATTAATATCTGAGCAAAAGACATGCACTCCAATACCACTTAACTACATGTTTTGAGTGCCTATCTCCACCAGACCCTGTAGTACAGTAGGTACACTCTTTTGTAAATCCAAGTGTAGCATCCATAATTATGTTCCAGACTAAGAATCATAAAATTAGAATATTTATCACACAAAGTACTACACAAAACAGTCACTCAAACTCAAAACTTTACCAAACAAGGCCCTATTTGTGTGGTTCAACCTTATTATTGAAGTATTTCATCAGACCTTAAGAAATAAATCCAGTTTTCCTATCAAAAACAGTCCTAATGAAATACTTATCAAGAGCAGCAAATGAAACTTGATAACATCGCCACTTGTCAGCTAGGCACTGGTCCAATGCTGCTAAAGATTTTCTAAAGGCCACAGAAAAGCTTTGAAAAACTTTCAAATATTCATCTGACATGAGGTGAAAACATCCAAAGCCCTAAGGTAGAAGTCAGTTTTTGCTCCTAAATGTTTATCTCCCCATCTTGGAATGCAATCTTCTTGCAAGCTTAAATAAATTTGTAGATATGCTTACTACACTCTTTTTTTCCCCTCTTCTCTAAATTCATCTTGTTTTGATGTCATTCATACCATGATTTTAAGACTGCATAAATAAAATAAATGTCCAAACATTCACCAAGCACGGAACACAAAGATGGGTGTGAACTGATTCAACCCGTACTCATTAAATACAAGCACTGCAACACTAATTCTCTTGCCTCTCTGCCATCCACTACAATCTTTGGCCTGGGTCTATAAAGAATTATTCACAGCCAAAGGGAAGACACAAAACTCAGGTACTTAATACCTTATAATCAGCCCCCTTATAATGAGCCAAGTAGTTAGACAACTCATTCACAGATTTACAGTGATTCTTCCCACACTGTACTTACTTAATAGCCCTTCAAATTCTAAGGACCATTCAAATTACTTCTCAGCATTATCGGAACTAAGTATGGTCCTTTTGGTTCCACAGGTATAATTCTCACCACCAAACTTGCCTATTAGTATGAAAGAACAACCCTCAAAGCAGTTGAAACCACTCTAAAGCTGAATGACATAAAAAGAAGAATCACTGCTTCCAGAAATATGCTCTTATCAGCATTATATAAAGCATTCAATATGGCGCAGTAAGTTTTCTTGGTTTAATCCAGTTTGAGGGCTGTACCCTTCTGAGGATGAAACCAGGTCTAAGACATTTAGGGATGAAAACGAGCACCTTCAAACACCTTAATTTATATGGTGTCACTTACTTTATTTGTCCTTTTTTAATGGATAGTTATTTCCTCTACATTGATCTGACATTATTTTTTTTTACAATTAGGGCCATCTAATAAGAAAATTGTACTTTCCCATGCCGACTGCTATAAAGCCTTCTAATTATTAATGTATCCAGGCAAGTGACATCTCATTATTTTGGGGGTCTTCACAAAACCATTTTCTTGAAGGGCATGATGATGATTCACCTTGTTTAAAACTAAGTAGAACAGATATCCACTGTATCTTGATAGGATGGGAGGAGGCATATCAGTAGAATAGACAGCACAGATAGTTAGCATTCTTTAACCAAGGATAACTTGGAGCTGCTCATTAATATCAGATTTTTTTTTTACACATTGCAAACATGTCAAGAAAACTCAAGGTCCATGTATCCTTAAGTGAACTGCCTTCACTGCAATACTAAAAATCATGCCCATTGGTCAAAAAGACCCTTGGCCAGGTGAAGATCCTTCACCTGAGCATGCGCAATAGCAGGTATGATGAGAAAAGCTATAATTGCACATAAATTACTAATCAATCAATGTAAGAGGATGTACTTGGGATAATTACTGCGTGTGTAAATGTGGTTTGAAAAGTTCGGACTGTGTGCTTGATTTGTGAGAAACCGCCGAGCACTCAGTCTTGCACAGCTCTGAAATAAACAAGCCATTTTATCTCCTGCCTGTGTGATTATTGCGTTCACTGCTCATCAGGCAACAAATCTGCTTTTTGGTAAACAGTTTGATAGAAAATAACAATAACTCAACCTCAACCTCAAATTTAGAAGAATTTAAGCACATCAGATATTTTCACTACTATATATATTTTTTTTGATTCATGTCACTTAAATTAATATGTACCTAACCTCAAGGCTTAGGAGAGGCCGCTGGGCCAAGTTCTTCCCACTAGCCACCTGCAGTGCAAACCAATGCCCATGTCCTTTGAGGCTCCTGTGAGAAACACACCGATTTATCTCCTGGGAGCTTTACATTCCGTAATTCCACAGCAAATATACATTGCAGTGAAAGGAGTGAAGCATGTGCAAGAACAATGTCTAGCAGCATTTAAAGTTAGGTTCACCACTCTCTCAATATGTCATGGGTCCTTCTTCCCTGCATTTGAACTGGAGGAAATTTAGATCCAAACAAACTATCTGAAAAAGAGTAAAAAGAGTTCCTCTAGCTTCCCAAGGAGTCATCAGCACATCAATTCACATATAGCAATTGTGCTGAATGATTAAAAAAAAAAAAAAAAAAAAAAAGGCAGCTTTAAGCAGCTGTGTAAGCATAGATTCCCTCATCAGCAATACTGTCAAAGCAAACATATACACAGGCTGTTTCGTGCATTTCGCTCCGATTTCAATCTCGTTCCTTTTAAACAAGACATTCTTCTGCGTTCACCAGCCAGCCACGAGGGGCCACACAAACCACCGCAGACTCAGTGACAAACCACCGCTGCCCTCGGTGACATCCACTGCAGCCGCCAGCCCCGGGGGGCAGCGGCGAGCAGGGACCGTCTCCCCGCCGCCCGCTGCGTCGCTCAGCGAGCAGCGGAGCAGGAGCAGCTCCAGAGCGGCCCCGGGACCACTGCTTAACTCCACGGTCACCCTGCTGAGGGAACGACTGCGGCGGGGACAAATTTCTCTGCGGCGGGGACAAATGCCCGCTGTATTTCGGGCGGTTTCTGGGACGCTTGGAGCGAGTCGCGGCGGCGGCGCCAAGGCCGGGGCGGCAGCGCCCCCTGGCGTCCCGCCGCTGCATCTCGCTCCAGCGGCTCCCGCCTCTGGAGCCGTGAGGCGGGAAGCGGCGAGCTCCAGCGAGCACCTCCAGCGCCATCAGTAATCCCAGCTAATCTTCGATCGTTACTATCACGGGTGTGCACTGAGCCGCTTCTCGCCTCTTCGGAGGAAATGCTAATTTCTGTGCTTGTCAATATCCATGAATAACCATGCTGCAGGATGGTGCTGCCAAGGCTGAGGTGCCCTGTGTGATAAGGATGTCAAAAGATCAATTGAGACCCAAACTTTTGGGAAGGAAAGGGAAGACTGTTTAAATAGACCTTTGATACATAGGTTGAGAGTAACACATGCTGCTCACTCGGTTTTCATGCAGAAAAAAAAAAAAAACAAATTGTTTAGAAATTATACCAGTTATTTGTATATATTTTATATTCTTTCCTTTCTTGAAATATAGATGAAAAGATGCAAGCTTTTAACAGCAGAGAGCAAATGCTGTGTAATACTTGGCTCCAGTCTGTAGGAAGTGGTGATACTTTATTGCCAAACGAATGCAGAGGCTGAAATGAGGCAAGATGTGAGGCAAAGGGGGTTGGACCAGGTGATCCCTAGGGATCCCCTCGAACCTCAGCCGTTCTGTGATTCTTTGAAATGAGTTGAGTGCCAGCAGCACTACGGTGTGTGAAGCCACTGGAAAGTGGCGTAGTGGTGTCTTTCCCACCAAATATCGACATTTTCTTTTGTGGAACCAACACAAAATGGGCAGGGCATAACGGGGAGAAGAGAGAATACACTTTCCTTACAATTACCATAGGTTCATCAGGTCAGTAGAGGACTCAGGAGATCCATCCTGACAGTCCACCCTGCTTCCTCCCAACTCTCTTACCCCCAGCTCAAAGCAGAGTCAGCTAATGGGTCATTTCCTGTGCTGGGAGTCCCACACTGGATGCATTGCCCTAGATAGGATCTCAGAGGTGTGAAGCAGAGAGGGATAATCACTTCCCTTGGCCTTTTGGTAGTACAGGCGAAGTAGTTGGCTGTCCTTGTTGCCAGGGCAGGCTGATGGCTCATGTCCAGCTTGCTGCCCCCTAGGTTCCATTACTCAGCCTTTACGCTTGTTTGGGATTCTTCCTTCCCAGGCACTGGACTTTGCATTTGTCCCTGTTGATATCGTAAGGTTGCTGTTGGTCTGTTCCTGCAGTCTGTCCAGGTGCTTCTAGGTTGCTCACCTTCACTGGAGCGTATCACTGGTCCCATCTCCTCCACTGCCTCATCACCTCCTCCAGACTGCTAATAAAGATGTTAAACAGAGCAGGTCCCAGGATAGACCCATGCAGTACTCTGCTTGCTAACCGATGCCAGGTAAAGCATGATCCATTAACCACCTCCATTTGAGCCCAATTGTCCAAACATTTTTGTACTGATATCCTATATTGGATGAAAAAATCTTGTGAGGGATAGGGCCAAAAGACTTGCTAAATTTGAGCTGCTCTCCCCTGATTCATGAATGTAGACATTTTATTGCAGAAGGCAATCGGGTTAGTAAATTCATACTGACTGTTCTCAATCACCCTTTTCCCATCTTCCATTATGAAGTGTTTCTATCAGGTCATAAATATCCTTGTAAAGATCTTTACGGTTTTGCTTCTGCCTCATTTAAGCACACAGAAAATATTAAAAAGAAAAAAGAGCTTTTTACCACTAATGCCAATGTAAATTCTTCCTGGAGCTTTCCTTTGTTGGTGTTGGTCATTGTATGAGCAACTAAGAATGAAATATTACTAGCTTTCTATTACTGAATGAAAACTCAGACAAAACAGCTGTTCCGCCTAACATCATACAACAGGTCGAAACAGAGCAGAACTCCCTTCCATTTACATATTCATTTCCAACTTCATCAAATGACAACTATCACTACAAACATACTCTTCCATTCAAATCCGGTGAGACAAATACCTTTTCCACTCAGCAACTACAGCATAAGGCTGTATAGCATTATAAATATACATGCCTAATGTACAAACAGAGAAAGCAACATGATAGTGAAGTGATTTATTTGATTGCAACATGTACTTCACTTTAAGTAAATAAGTATTTGTCAGGGAACATGAGCTCATTGGAGAATGTTTAAAAAAAACTAGAAGAACGGAATGAATAGAGAAGATACATGGACTGAAAAGAGCAAAGCTGGTGAAAAGATAGTTCTGTTGGAAATTTTAAGTTAAAAAATCTTATTCGGTGTTTTTATGGTAAATCTTTTCTTTTTTTGATATTAAAAATATTAAATAGAAACAGAAATATAAGCATAGAACTTAGATTCATGGTTTAAAACTAGAAAATGCAGGAAACACAAAATGCGTCCTCTCCTTCTCCTTTTCTGAACCATCCTTGCTCATCTGAGAAATCACAACTGTGTTTTTGCCATGAAGTTTTCTTAAATGGAAAGGAAGCGTCCTTTTTTATGTGTATGTGCCTATGTGTGTGGCCATATACAAGAAAGAACCCAACATAACGTGGTGAACCACACATAGAAGGTAACAAAGGTATAACATGGATTTTCATCAGTTCTGTCTTCTTTATCTGCTTCTATTCGCGTCTTTTCCTGCCTGTGAAGAAAAAGCCAGTTACAGCAGGAAGAAAGAATGGTTATGTGAAATGGCTGTGCAACTCTTCATATTTTATTCATTGTTGCAAGGAGAGAAAGGTGTTAATCACACTGTGTTTATGTACTATTTTCCCAAATTAATTTAAAATAGATTATGGCCAGCTAATGTATGACAAGGCTACTGCTAATTCACACACAATAGGCAATAAATCAGTTGCTTAGTCTTGTTGCTGTATCTAGCCAAGGCTGAGGCTTTTCTTAAGAAAAAAATAAGGAAAGGAGAGGAAACGAGAGGAAAGGAAGAGGTCAAGTCATCCTTTGTCCTCTTTGTTCCTCTATCTGGGTATTTGACTTACTCTTTATGACACTCTGATCCAATAGAAATATATATATATATGTATATAAAACAAGACAGCTATTAATACTTGTAATATTTGTTTTATCAAATTACTGTTTATCAGATTAGAGAGGGGCAGAGCCTTCCAAGGTGTTAAAAAAATGGTAGGGGGAATGCCAATAGAAAGATGAGCTATGACGAATTAAAGTAATATAGAAAGGACTGTGACAGATACCTTCATCAGTGATTTGTTTAAAAACATAGCTAGTCTTCTTGCTTACATATTATGCTTACCGAAAAATAGACACATTTCCGAATGGTGAATGATACTCCATTTTTAATTATGGTCTAGATCCTGTATCCACTTAAATCCATAGTGGTTTGATAAACATAGTGGCTTAACTTTAGTGGAGTTGTTCAAAAAGTGGATTTGTTGCCTCACTCCTCCTTGTGAGGCCAGCATTATACCCCTGTTTTGAATCACCATTTTAGCAATTTCAGAAATCTACTCTTGTAAGGCAATAATGATGTGAGAAGTTTCATTAACTAGACATTCCATCACTGTGGAAATGCTTACTAAAGGTTTTCCAGCTCACTTACTCCTAACCATTTAGGCAGCATGACTTTTTGTACTTTATTCCCACATATTCAGTACCATCCAGATCACAGAACTGTTGAATGACTGGAAGAGACCTCTAGAGATCATGTAGTCCAACCCCCAATCCTTTCAGAAAATTCCAGTAACTGTCGTATTCTATTTTTGTAATTGCTTTGATCACTTACAGTAGGGATAATGCCCTATTGAAATGTTACGAGGCAATCGAGACTTGTTTGTTGCTGCACACTTAGCATCCAAATGGTCTGGAGTCTGTATACCCCAAACGTGAAGCTTGGCTTTATTTTTCTTCCTAAGTTTTTTATTTGTCCACAAATCATTCCAGGACACATTAAATGGAACTGGTTTGCCTATAAGGGATGTCCATTAATTGGAATGTTCTGGAAAGTTCAACAATTCATCTGATTAACTGTTTTCATTGATTTCTCAATCATCCCTAAATTAATATGATTATTATATATTTATTATATTATTATATTATACATGTGTCTCCATGGAGGTTAATTTCAGACAAAGGAGAAAAGTGAGCCATAACACTTCCATCTTTCCACCACCTGGTTCTTCTTTCCAGGTTCATCTATACACCTGATCTCCTGGCTTAAATGAGTGGAGAGGTGAGTCCAAAGGTGTTCACAATTGGACATACCTGTGGAAGGAAGTAAGAATTCTTGCCAAAGACAGAAGATAATCATCCAAAATCTGATTCTCTTTAATATGCATTTCCCAAATTTACAGTCTCAGGTTTAACATATTTCAAGTGGACAAATGGACTAGTCTTGTATATAACTCTAGGAGTTACTCTAATACCCCAAATCTTTGTATAATTTCATCTAGTAACACTAGATTATGACACCATGACATCATGATCACTAGGGTTATGACACCCTCTCTGGCTGCATTTACCTACCATCAATCAGCATTCTTTTTACATGTCAATAATTCAGCTGACTTGTTCTTTTTTTTTCTTTTTCTGTATACTTAGGGGCCTTGATTTTTAAGAATCTCTCTGGAACCAAGGCACCTGTAGGTGCTGACAATGCAACTCTTTCTGCAGCTTCATCCACTGTCCTATTTCCTCTAGTTAAATTAGTTTGTCCAGGTTGTTGTGCCTTGCAGTGCATCATTACTATTTCCTTTAGGTTTGTTGACTGCCTACAGCAGCAGCATAATTTCCTTATCGTAATTTGGAGACTTCCGTTGTGAAAATAACAATCTCCTCTCCTTTCAAAATGCCCCATGTGTATGCATTACCCCAAAGGGATAATGTATTTTGACTCAGCATAGATATTGGCCTGCTTTCCTTATGGTAACCCCAGAGACCAGGTCAAAGCTACCAATTCAGCTTTCTGAGCTGATCTATTTACTGGCAATGGTTTTGCCTCTATTTCTTCTTCTACTAAGGTGACAGTCTCATAACCAGCCTTCCATTCTCCTGTTTCCACAAAATTGCTTTCATTAGTAAATTGCTCCCAGTCAGGATCTTGTAAGGGAGTATCCTTCAGTCCTGAGCAACTGGAGTATCCCTGTACAATAGTTTGTAGGTAATCATGTACCAATTCTTACTCTTCGCGCAAAGTCAGCAGTGATGCTGGATTCAAAGAACCATCTACATTGATGGTTATATCCTCCTGTTCAAGTTGTACTGCTTGGTATTGTACCATCCTACTTGGGGACAGCCAATGGTGTCCTTTCTGCTCTAGCACCGCCAGGACAGCATGTGGCATGTAAATGGTAAATTTCCACCCCAAAGTCAATTTTTTGTGCCTCTTGTATTAATAGCACAACATTGGCCTCCACCCTCAACCATCCTGGCTATCCAGAGCTTACCTTATAAAGTTGTTTTGAAAAGTAAACCATCGTTCTTTGCCAGTATCCCAAAGTTTGTGCCAGCACTCCCGGCACCTGATGTTCCTTCTCATGCACATGAAATTGTAAAGGTTTAGTCAGGTTTCGAAGACCTAAGGCAGAAACGCTCATAAGGGTGATCTTTAGTTCATCAAAGCCCTTCTGGCTTTCTGACGTCCATTCCAGTAACTCTCCTGATCCTTTGACAGCCTTGTACAGTGGTTTGGCCATTAATCCAAGACTAAGTAGCCACAGGCAACACCATCTGGTCATCCCCTAGAATGCTCTTTTTCTTTGATTTGGTGGAAGAGGACAATTTGACATATCACCTCCTTTCTTTCTGTTTCCAGCTCTCTTTTCCCTCTGAAATATTTCATATCCAAGGTAGATCACATTTTTTTTTCTCTACAAGTTTTGCCATCCTTTATGATACTCTGTATCCTGCCTAACCCAAAAATTTCAACAGTAGTTGCCTCTCTACAATTCTTCAACTGTATCTACTACCAAGATATCATCTATATACTGTCACAATAATACATACTATAACAATATTAGGCTTCTTACCTTGCCACTGCCCCAGTTCTTTTGCCAATATATTGCCAAAAAGAGTAGGGCTATTCTTAAACCCTTGAGGGAGCACAGACCAGAACATCTGCATTTTGTGTCCTGTTGTGGGGCTTTCCCATTCTAGTGAATAGCTTCTGACTTCGTTCTTCCAACAGGTACAAAAGAAAGACTTTTATATCCAATATGGTTCCACTTCATAAGCTTTCTCAGTTGTCCAGACTAAAGGGTTCACTACATGATGTTCATGTAGGTTCATGATGTTCAAAGGGTTGATGATGTTAAATAAGTGGTTTTGACTTGCTTTTCCTTATGCTCAGCATCCTTTGTGTCTGATAATTCCTATAACATATGTATCTGTGCTTCCCAAGCATTGGTATATGTTCCCATGCAGTGATATATGTACTTAAACTTCACTTGGATCAAAAGTTGATGGTCCTAATTTATTTAGCAAGTCTCCTTGGGCACTCATTTTTCCAGCACCCCTTCTCCCTGCAAATTACACACTGATCTCTCTCTAGTGCAATTTTATTCCCTGATTCCCTCCTGTTCCGTATCTTTTCCCCTGCTTTCGTCCCCTCAGAGAACTTCTTCCCCAAGAGGGTATTTGCACCTGAGCAAATGCAGCTGCCAAGATTGCAGGGTTACCCTTTTTCTCTACTTCTCTGTTATTGTTACCTTACATGCAATCCCTCTTAACTGAGATAACGACATTTCAGACACATCCTCCACTTTCTAAAGTTTTTTCCTTGAAGTTTTTTTCTTGAAGTTTTTTATCTGGTGCTGATTGGCCCACAAGTAATGCAGTAAAAGTTATCTTGCTAGCTTCATTTTCAGGCCCCAATTCTGTCCATTTTCAAACAGTCTAACCACTCATAAAATGCAGAGGGATCTTCAGTCTTACCCTGTACTTCTTCATATAGTTTAGCAATTTTTTCAGGTCTAACACTCCATGCTTTATTCCATGTAATATTTAATAATTTATTTTTATATTTAATACTGTTTAAATGCTAACCTGGTCCATCCCTAGTATCTTGTCTCTCATTTTCCTCTCAAGCTATATTGAGCACCATTCATTTTTCCTTGGGCACTATTCAGAAACACTAGTAAATCCTGCCAATCTGGATTATGATTTTCAATTGACATTTAAAGAATCGATACATTTTTCTGGATTTTTTCAGTATGACCCACCTGACTCCTTCCAATTCATTAAACGTGCAGTTTAAAAAGGAACTTTTACATATCCCTCTGGTCACATTGCCTGATGCAGTGGAATTCAAATCACAGCATTCTGCTGTGCTCGAGTCCTGCCTGCAATTGGACTCGATAACTCACTTCCTTTATTATTATAATCCACCCATTTTCCCTGAAGACCAGCAATTGCACATCCTCTTCTTTATTATCCACTTTCCAGCATTCTTTCAATCGTTTTTCTCAGTACTTCAAGCCAAACAACACCAAGACACCTTCTCTTTGTGTTCTATCATGATTATCACATTCAAATCAGATACCAAAAACTATACTTCTTCCCAATACACTTGAATAAGATAGCAACAATTTATATGTCTTTTTGTTTCATTATAATTTCTCAAGGAAAAGAACAAATCTACATACGGGATGAAATCCCACTTATCCACTTATCTTGTCTCCTGCAAAATAACTTAAGTTACAAAATTATATTAAAGTTTCTCATTTCTGGCCACTTTTCTTCATCCAGTTCATACTATGGTCAAATATTCCTTTAATTTTCTCCTCATTAGGGGGATCCTCACCAAACTTTTCCCAGTGTTTCAGGATACATCCTAAAGGAGAACAATAAGTTACCACTGGGTTGTCCGGGCCCTTGTCCTGCTCCATAACACTACTCATTATCCGTAAATAATGTTCTTATCAATCCTGCTTTCATATACTCCAGTTATCACAGTCCAAACATGCACAAAGCTTGCAATATATTACACCAAGTAATTACTGCTCCAGAACCATATCCTTAAATTGATCACTACTTAAACCAGTCCCTGCATGCAACATCTCTTATTAAAATGTTGTGTTGCACCTTTGAGTTGCTTATCCACTTGGGCTGGGGAAGATGCTCATGGAGTCCCCAACCTTATGTTTGGAGACTTGCCTCATGGCAAAGAAGAAGAGATGACAGAACAATACTCTGGGGCATGGTGACACTGGTGCCCAGTGACAGGACGAGAGGCAATGGGCACAAAGTGAAACATACATAAAGAGATCTGTTGAGAACAACTGAATGCAGAGCAACAATGATCCAATTCATTGCAACTTTGCTGGCTGCTCTGTGTGAGAAGTGATTTATTGGGCAGCTCAGCACAACTGAAATCTCTGCAAGCTCCAGTTCAGTGGTTCTGGGAATAGTTCTCTGGTGCTGTGGCTTATGAGTAACAGAAAATCACAACCCTACAACAAGTACCTGCTGGAACACAAATATTTTAGAGCATTTTCAAGAAGCTCACACAGTGGGCTGCTTTTTCTACATTCACATTTACCTGTTTATCACTCTCAAGAACCCTAATACAGCACTAGTATTACTCATGCAGTCTTGACAGCCACGATACGATACAGTCCTCTGAAGATCAGTCAGACACGTTTGAGTCTACCAACGAGAACTCAGTGGAGAACGAAAATGCACAGATGTAATTTGGGGAGCAAGACAATAATGCTTCAACATCTATTTGCTCCCGTTATTATGGCCGTTAGCTAATTCTGTTAATTTTAACACACACTGGAACGCTGGGAAGTGGCAGGTGGCAGATACCACTTTAAAAAAATTCTTTTCCATGGCACTTCAAGGACAACATTGCATTAGCAGCTTATTTCAATAATAAAAACTTCTGAAAGGCTGGAAATTCAGCATTCCAAATGAGCTTTAACCATAGCATAAAAGGTTTCAGGTTTAATGGAGAAAGCTTGTTCCCAGGAAATGTACTGCCTTGTACTGCCATAAGGGCTTTGAATTACACTAAAATCTAGAAGTGGCAAGTTTGGGGCTATTAGTGTCAGAGTCAGGCAAGCCAAGCCATTCTGAACTGAGGTGATCTTGGTATTAAAGAAATCTGTTTGCAAGAACTTTTATGTTCCCTTTCACTCTGGAAATCAAAGTTGCTCCCTTGAGAATCTAACTTGCTTCTGAGGCATTTGCTGAGGCATAAAAAGTACTAAAGATGACTATTTCGATCATTTCCAACTAACAAAGTCTCTCTCTAAAATTTGATCTTGATTAATGTTCAAAGTGCAGGTAAAAAGCAATGCAAAATTCCAAGACTCTTATAAGAGTATCCTGCCAAGCAACAGTGCTCCTCAGTAACACAAAACATCCTAGGATTAATAACTACAGGTTAGTAAAATCTGTAATTCTTAACCACTTTAGAAGAGAAACTACTTTCCTACTGAGCGCAAAACTCAAGTATTTTTAATTGTGCAGTAAGCAGAACAAATTTGCTAACACACACACAAAAAGTGGCTGCAATAAAGTGATCACAACCTTCATTTTGACATCCCTTACAGATGTATTGGACGCCTGAGAGCATCCAAATACCTAGACAACTGAATCAAGCTCCCGGTCAGACTATTAGCTTTTCAGGCCCCAGTGACTGTACTGACTAGACCTCTGCAGACTATAACAAAGTTCATTCAGCTCCTTATGTCAGATGCCGCGCACAGGCACAAAATGTAGGTGTTTGTCTCAAACTTAATCCCTTTTGGGGCCTTAAAACCATGGCAAGCAAGCTGTTGTTTCCTCATTTATGTTGGCAACTGAGTTAGATGGAAGGAACAGTCTGACTTTAAAAGAAAAAAAAGTTCATTAGAAGAGATGAAAAATTCACCTTTCATACATTTATAAATGTAATTCTTTAGAGATCACTGGGACTTGTAAGGACAGTCTAATAAATATTTCTGCTGTTGTACAGCAGACTTGTAAGGACAGTCTAATAAATATTTCTGCTGTTCTACACTTGCATTCAATTTAAATCTTTGCTGTTCATTTTTTGAATGCTCTTTCTCTAAGGTTTACAACTTTTCTGCACAGTGACATGGATCACTCAGTAAGAGGAACGAAGCATCTCCCTACCTTGCCAGTCAGAAAGTCACTGAGGTCTTCTGGGCAGCGGTAGGTGTGAACTGAATCCTCTTAGAGAGTGGAAGAAATTCTCACTTGCATTTCTCATCTTTCCTGAATGTTTTTCACAATCAGTTATCACTGTTGTCCTACTGAAAAGGACCCAACCAACCCATTTTAAAAGGAAAAAAAACCCTCCTTGCTCCTGATTTCTCACAGGTGAATATTCTCCTCTCAGAAGAAGGAAGTTTTAAGTAAGGCCCATAAGAACAGGAACAGTGAAACTCCCTTAAGATTTCCCTATTAGGTGGCTTGATATGACTGCACGTATATTGGTTATTCAGATTGCCTACTGCGGAAAAAGATGCACAAATCTACACTGGGAAATCGTGCTGCCCTAGGGCCTTCTGGGCCTTAATCACTAGTTCAAAAGTAGTAGGCAAGGTGATTTGGCTCAAGTACAATCAGGAGATTAGGATCTCTCAAATCACTCAAATCCACAGAGGCTCTAAGGCAGAACTGCATGTTTTTACCTCAAAAAGGAGCAGCATACACTGCTCCACTGCTATCCCAATACAGCTATAGTTTCTGCCACTGTCATCTACAGCCTTCTTGACATGACATCTCCAGGGACACATCACCTCTCAATGCACAGTTCTCCTGTTTTAGTATGAAGCAACTTTGAACTGTTTCCTAACTTTTATAAAAAGCTGTAATTACTTCTGTGCTCATTTTGAAATGTTTTAATTGAAAGTGTCCATATTGTTGTTCAGGAAAGGACAAGGCAAACAGCTAAATAGCATATGGTTTGCATTCCACATTTTTAAGCATCTACCCAGCTTTAGTCAGTCACCTCTAGTAGCAGCTATCTGAATTTTTAAAAACAGAAATTACATATGTTTAACTAAAAACTGAAATTAATCCCAAAGCATAATTGTGCATGAAAAGCACAACTTCCTCCTTAGCCTTAGTCTTCTTTAGTCATAAAAACATGCTAAACATAAGCATAAAATACATTAAATGTTTATGGTACTATAGATGTAACTCTTCTGATATAAAGCACTGAAAAATAAAATGGAACAAAAATTGTTTTAAACATGGATATACTATTAATACCCAAAATGTTAATAACATAACCACCAGAGACCTCCATGCACTACCAGGATCTAGTTGTCTTAACCAGCAGGTAATCATGGTTTCTACAACTCTTCTCTAAAAATAAAGTCACATAAGTATTGTGATGACCATTCAAAAAAAAAAAGCCAAACTCAGTTAAATTGGTTTTATTCTCAAAACAATAGATCAACAATATAAAATATTTTAACATCATTTCTGTTTAAATACTGGTGACAGGTTATGTTTAAATAAAGTGCTATTTTTACAAATAAGTATTTCAAATTTACTGCTGTTCTAACCTCTTAATACTGGTCAGATAAAGCATAATTTAGTTAATGAAGAATACAACACTACTTTTCCTTCATATTCCTTTTCATAAAACCATTGCATTTTAAACTTGGACTTGGATTTGTATTCACAGAAACCTCCACGCACATATTCAGTTTAGCGACGTTCACATACAGAAGCCCTTGTACATCGCAGTGATTTTCACTGTCTTCTTCCTTCCATGTTTTTCTTGTTTTTGTGTGTGGCCATGTAGGTCTCCTATGGTTTCATCATCTGTGGCCATCTCTAAAGATCAGAATGGAAAAGTATGTTAACTTCTCATTAAGTTATTAATTCTTCTGCTCTTCTTACATTGTTATTCTTGAATCCAAACCAGTGAAGCACCAAAGATTTCAATCCCATTTCATTTATCCTGTGGTTTTGTAGGACTGGAACTATAGACATTACTGCAGAACATCCCTGAATGTTATTTATGGGTGCAGTTAGCACTAATTTTTCAGTATGGTTTGTACACTTGAACTTACTCAGCCGACCCCAAGTCTCATCATAAGAAAAGATCTTTTTCCAGTATCTACCTTTTAGAAGAAACAGCTTCCTGTGGTTTTATAGAGCAGCCAGGTGCTGTAACGGAGAAGAAAAAAGGCATCAGTACAGATTAGGGGTTGACCTGCTGGAAAGCAGCTCCACAGAGAGTGAACTGGTTAACACCAAGTTAACCATGAGTCAGCAGTGTGCCCTCGTGGCCAAGAAGGCCAATGGGATCCCGGCCTGCATCAGGAGGAGTGTTGCCAGCAGGTCAAGGGAGGTGATTCTGCCCCTCTACTCAGCTCTCGTGAGGCCGCACCTGGAGTACTGGGTGCAGTTCTGGGCGCAGTTCTGGGCTCCCCAGTATAAGAGGGACGTGGAGCTTCTCGAGAGGGTCCAGCGGAGAGCAACTAAGATGATTAAGGGAATGGAACATCTCTCGTATGAGGAGAGGCGGAGTGAGCTGGGTCTGTTTTCTCTGGAGAAGAGAAGGCTCAGAGGGGATATGCTTAGTGTGTATAAGTTCAGGAAGGGAGAATGCAGGGAGGAAGGGGACAAGCTGTTTTCACTGGTGGCCAGCAATAGGATGAGGGGTAATGGCCATAAGGTGGAGCACAGGAAGTTCCGTCTCCAGGTGAGGAGGAACTTCTTTCCTGTGAGGGTGACAGAGCAGTGGAACAGGCTGCCCAGGGAGGTTGTGGAGTCTCCTTCTCTGGAGGTCTTCAAAACCCACCTGGATGCCGCCCTGTGCCACATGCTCTAGGAGTGCCTGCTTGAGCAGGAAGGTTGGACTAGATGATCTCTAGAGGTCCCTTCCAACCTTGAAGATTCTGTGATTCTGTGATAATGACGACCTGCAACCAGCTAGACTCTCAGTTTTACTCTAAAGAAGACAGAACAACTTCACAACTATCACAAACAGGCTCAGGTTTGGTTAATCTCATTGCTACACCAGACTCCAACACTTTGGCCTCTTAATGCATTTTACTCATTTTAAGCCCTCTCCTGTATGGAGATGGTATGAAATGCCAAACACATCTGTGATGAAGTCATCTGCTGCTACAAACCTTTCCAGCATTCTCATTATTCTAGTACCTTTCCCACAAATACTTTTAAATCTAAGAGTAGAAAGCCAACATATGAACCACCTGCCGTTCTCCTTCATGTTATTCTGCAATTTGTTTTATTAACCTAGGCATCTGCAGGTACACAGATGTATACATAAACATGCAACATGCAGTCAGTACATAAACAGAAAATGCAAGAACAGAATAAGTATGAAGAATTACGTTTATCACAAATGGAATAAACACCATATTGCTTTTTCACTGTTGCCATAATTAATTTTTCATTTATCTTGTTATCTGGAAGTCTCCACTTTTCATTTTTGGTACCTAAATCCACCATTTGTTCAGTTCTGCTAGACAATGGGCTATTTTATTTTGTTAGCTCTGAGTGTTAAAGTGTTACGGTGGGTGGGACACTGGACCTACAGAAACCTATCTTGCCTTGAAATCTTTCCTAAAGCTTGAAGAAAAGACAATATGTGTATATGTCCTTAAACCTGAAAACTGTTAGCTAACTTGTTTGCCTCATTTGGTCCTTCAGCAAGTAACGATGATACAAAACTGGGAAGAGAGGGTGATACCCTATAACGCTACACTGCCATTCAGAGAGACCTGGAAAGCTTGGGGGAAAGGAACCGCATGAATTTCAACAAAAGCAAGTGCAGGGTTCAGCACCTACAGAGAAATAACCTCATAGAGCAGTACAGAGTAGAGCTGCAGGACTGGAGAGAGGCTCTGCGGTAAAGGACATGGGAGTTCTGAGGGTCAACAAGTTAACCATGAGCCAACAACGTGCCCTCATTGCCAAGACCACCAGTGGTATCCTGGGCTGCATCAGGAAGAGGATTGCCAGGAGGCTAAGGGAGGTGATCCGTTGATTTAGCCCTGGTGAGGCTACATCTACATTATTGTGTACATTTCTGGGCTCCCCAGTACTAGAAGGATGTGCAGGGATATGAAAATGATTAAGGGGCTCCAGCATCTCTCTTATGAGGGGAAGCTGAAAGAGCTGGGTCTGATTAGCCTAGAGAAGAGAAGAGAGGTGCTTTTATCGGTGAAAAAAGTATCTTCAGGGCAGGTGTCAAGAGACTCTTGACACCTCTTGAAAAGCCCAGATTCTTTTCAGTGGTAAACAGCGACAGGACAAGAGCAAACGGACAGACAAAATTTCACAAACTGAAACACAGAAAGTTCTGCTTGAATTTGAAGAAAAATTTCTTAATGATAAGTATTTATATGTTTGTTTGAACAATTTTAGATGTTACTTACACTGGGAATTGCCAGGAGGTCGTGTGTTACTCACACTGCTCTCAAAGGAAGAGTGGAAGTTGTGTATAGTTTCTTGTAAAATCTGTCTTTCTCGTCCCTGTGAAAACAATTTAAACCATTCTTTATTTATAATTTATTTCTTTATTTACTCTATAAATTTCAAAATTTACTTTATGAAGAGTAACGAAAATGTGGAAATACAGAGTGACCTTCATAATGTTGCACTATTAGTAATAATAACAGATAGCTCCACGATACATAGTTCAGGAACAAATTACTATAATGCTTTCCACCAGAGAGAAGTCCAAATATTTTCTGAATTTTCCTCGCAACTATTTTGTGTGGAGAATCATTCACTTCTCCTCATTTTTAGCATGATCACTTACTCCTATTGATCCTAACTTTGGGGACCTATTATCTTCATGGGTTTTGTGCTCTGAGCTTCCAATGTCGGAGAAATTGGATCTGGAAAATAAAGCAGCAGCTGAGAAGTGTCAGCAGGCCTAATTACAGATACACTCCAAGCCGTAACCCTTCTGACAAGGACATGGCCTTTTGTATGACATTTTTATCTCATTTGTACATGCAATACAAAATTAAAAGGCAGGAAGGATATAAGGAATGAGAAAAGTGCTATTTATCTAATCAAGGAGAAATCAAAAAAAAATGTTAGAGAAAATGATAAGGAGCTGGACTCCAAGATTTTTTTTTTAGTATCACAGAAATTGCAGCTCAGTAACTATAACACCCATAGTCATATTACAGTCAGCTTCTTATATAATTGCCAATAATCTGTAAAGGAGTTGTACAATCACTGAACAAGGAAAGAGTGAATGAAACAACAAGGAAGAAGGTATTTTTCACTGATCAGATGCAATAAATAATTTGCTAGGAGAACCTAACTTTGCTTTTCTATCTGCAACTGAATTTTAAAATTCATTTTGAATTAACAATACAATCAAACTCTGAATTGATTTAACTACAGTACTTCAGAATATACCTTTCCTGCATTCAGCTCAGAAATAGCTGCCAGGATTTGCTGCCTCGACCCATCAGTTTTAATACCCAGCTCTTTCAGATCACCATCGGTAAGTGTAAGAAAGGCTTCCATATCCACCTAAAAGAGACACACATAATCACTTAGGCATAAATTCTCTCCTGAAGATTACAACTTCTGTGACTGCATGTATTTACTGTAAATATGCACACAAAACAATTTAATGAACTGCCAGCACCAAATAGCACCCACTTCACCACTCCATTGCTGGGTTTTAAATCTACTGTTAATAACTCAGTTATGATAATAGACTCCAAATATTTCTGGATTTTTTTGTATGTATGTATACTAAATATACTCCTCACAAAGATACCTGTCTATTCTAATAGTCAGTTGGATGTGCCTAAGATGCTTCTCTAAATTTCTTTCCCTTATCTCCTTTTTAGTATTTGGCACTCTCTGAATATTTTATGTACTCTTCCAGTGGCTCTTAAAGAAAAGTTGGTGTTTGTTCATACATTAGTTTTTATTATACCAATGCATCCATAAGGCTGTGGTAAAAGCAAGCATCTAAGTTTCCACATTGAAAACCTCTGCACATAGCAAATGTTCTCCCCAGTATCACAGGGCAGAACAACAGTAAGCACAATGTGCTGTGACGCAGCCAAATAATATTTGTTTTGGATGCTGAATATTCAGTAACATCATGGGACTCTGCAAGTACTGAGAAACTTAGGAACTTATTTCTCAGTAAGAAATTACGAACTCTGCAGCAATGTCAATTCACTGCTGTCCATCTTTGGGCAAAGTAACACAATTAGTGCTCACAGTCGATCTTTCAAAGTTATAATAATTATCTGCAATTATTTTCAGCATTTGTTTCTTCTCATTGCATCCTTCAGGCAAACCTGTATGATAGGCCTTCTCTATAGCAATGCTTAAGCTCTCTATAATAAATCTACTTCCTCCTATTCAGGGATGAGAAGGAGAAAACAGCCACCTTAGAGCCTCACACCTTGCTATGCTCAATTTGTAAGGGAGGTTCTAGTTTTGATTTCAGAATGACAGTACAGAAAAACAAAAGTACATAGCAACCAGGGGAAAAACAGACATCTGAGTAATCTTTGACAATACTGCAGTTTGGATGTAAAGCACTAAAAAGCCCAAATCCACAGCCACAGTACCAGTGACTGATACCCAAGATGGAAATGACAGTCACAATTGCCAGACTTATTGCATCACAGATACTGACTCGGGTAGACCTCTTCATATACTATTTGGTCCATTTTTCAAAGTACCCTCTGCAACCACATGTTTGAAAACTTTAAATATTAAAGTTGAGATTCTAAATCAAAATTTTGATGCAATGTGTGTCACAACTTGTTTTCTATAACACTAGAAAATAATTTTTTAAATTTACCTCTTGTTCTTCAAAAATAGGCTGATATTTTTCAAGAGACAATTTTTTAAGGATGCCAGTCAGCTCATCTGTAATAACAGAAACGAAAAATGGATTAGAATAAATCAATTTTAATGATCTTTCTGGAAAATATAAGTGCTGAGAACAAATGTCATGTAGTCATGTAAGATAACATTCTTAAAGTTCATTATGACTCTGCATTAGAAATAAAAAGTATTCTTACTGTGGTCTGTCCTATTTCAGTAACCTATTATTCTACCTAGTCTTACTTTGATAGAATAAAATCTTTATGTTGCATCCTCCTTTCCTCTTCAAGAAAAAGATTGCAAAAAAAAAGCAAAAATAGTACAACCCAGGCACTACAACACCTGAAGTGCAGGTGCTTGGTCCCAATGACTGACCCAAATCCTCCAAGTTAGACATCAAAACTCCTCAATGAAGGAATAAACTGAACCCCTGCCATGAGCCAGAATGGCAAAATGCACAACAAGCAAGCAACCACCTAGTCTCTCATTCAAAATCCTGATGCAAGTGCATATCTGAACATCTTTAACTGCCTGACATCCAGTCTTGAACACACAAAGTTGAATTCTACTGAAGATGAAACTTGGGCAGAATTTACTTCAACACTGGATATTTGTTCTCTGCCAAATAAAAAAATAAAAAGCTGGAGAAGCAAACAGGCACTCTTCTTAACATCCATTGAAACTGTGATTAACCATTTAAAACTACATTTTTAGAATAACTCACCATTGCCTATCTTAATTACACTACCTCTCTTAAACATGTGATTCTGGTTATTTTCATTGCTTTGCTGTCACATGTGGCTAATACTTTCTTTTTCCAGCAGTAACACAATAGTCATTTGAACTGAGGATACAAAGTAAAAATGAATATGAATGATGTCATTAAACCACAAAACTACATATTTAATATTCCTAATATAAACTTCTATTCTTATTAAGACTGTACTATTCCATTCCTAAGTAATTTTGGGATTCATTTCTCTTCTTCCCCTTTTAATTGTCCCTTTTCTTCACTGATAGCAGAAACAAATGAAAGATTCACTCTTAGCTTACCAAAGACAAGAAGTATATTGAGACAGACAGACTTTCCTATTCATCATTCTGGATTTTTCTGGATTTTTTTTTTTTTTTAAATCTCAAAATCAATTAATTTGTTATGCTTAAAATGACTTGTAAAGGTTGCCGTGGATTCAGCCTGGAAGTTTTATTTCCCAAAAGTTGTACAAAAGTTGTATTAGAAAGACTATACACCTCATTAACCTTTCCTCCTTTTAAATTATTAGTTAGCCCTCCCATTTTTCAGCACACTATTATACCTAAATTATGTGATGGGGTGGTGGAAGAAACTTTCAAAGTCTGAGTCTAAGGCCTTGCTGTCATAAACAACTTTAAACACTAACACATTTTACACATTTTGGTAACACCTGCAGACCTTTTGCAGTCTCTTTTCCTCTTTTCTCTCTCTCAATTCCTGGGCCAAATACTGAGTCTGAACAAAATCTGAAACCTCACCAAATTACCTTTCTCCAAATTTTCACAGCCTCCTTTTACTCTCACATGATTTCTTCTTTCCTGATTATCTCCATCACTACTTCTCAGAGTAGGGATAAGCTGCTGATGGTCCATCAGCTGGTTACCTAAAAGAAACAATACACATCATTCCTACCAAACCCTACGCTTTAGCTACAGAGGAAACTTATTGTACACACAATCAATCCTGGCACTTCCAATAGCAAAAACAGGAGGTCTCAGTTTTTATTCAGTTTTGGACACATAGGAAAAAAAACAAAAAACAAAAAGTGATAAAAGTCTCTGATGCAGAACCTTTTTTTTTTTTTTTTAAAACAAAAACTGTAACTTTCATCTAGGAGTTCAACTTATCTCATTGGAAAAAAAATACAGTCACTGAAAAAGTAGTTACGTTTTTATTATCTTTTCTTATTCCTAGAATTAAAATAATTTTAAAAGAAGGTTATCTTTGCCATTCAAAAATAATGCAATATAACTGTAAAAAAAATCAGCTGCATGTTGCTATCAGGAATCAAAATCATCCTACTATACATTTCACAATATTTATTAAAAATACATTTTCAATTCAAATGCAAAGAAAGGATATGTTCTACTCTCAGCTATAATGTGAAAAACCAGGACTGAAGCCAGAGAGGGAGGAAGGAGGTGATATGAGTAACTTAAGTGTTCTGCACTTGCTATGAGATAGTAACAAACTTCCCTAAACGAAAGCAGATAACAACTTTTGGGAAAAGGAAAGCTACAGTTACTGCAGGAATACTAATCTTGCAGGAAGAAATACTAAAATATATTTTTTTCTAGAAAGAAAATTGTCACAGAGATAAACAATAATCCTGCATAATTATAGCTTCCAACACTTTGTGTTCTCAGGGAATCTCATGTAACCACCACAACCTACTCACCGTCTTCAGTGATAGTACCGCTGCTAGAGCCGTTGCTCTTGGCCTGTCTGTGGGTAGGAGAGAGAGAGGACTCTCCATTGGGAACCTTAGGAGATGTGGAGGGGGAAGGGGAAGGCGTGAGAGTTGGTGACGTGCTTTTAGATGTAGATGAAGTCCCAGACGGAGGTCTTTTACTCACTTCCAGTTTTTGCTACAGGTAATGATAGAATAATTTGAGTTAAAAATTTTGTTTAAAAGAAACAGTTATGATTCTTCAATATTTTCTAAGGTTCATGTTATTTCTGCAGAACAGAACAACTATATGCTTATGCTTTATTGAGGTTGAAATAATTAGAGCAATACCAATTTATTTGAGATAAGAATCTGTCCCCCTTCAAATACATGCAGAAAAAATACATTTATTATGGACAATTTTTCTTTAAAGCAGTACTGTACACATACACAGCAATATTCTGTTTATAAAAGCTTAAATTATTTTATCTCTGAACACAGGCCATTTTCATTCATAGATTTAATTAAATACTATGTTTTTCAAAGCGTATTAGAGTGCAATTTAAAGTTGCACTTCAAGATGGATTAACTACAAAGATGCAGTAAGTACAAACTTCACATTTCAGGTGTATTTGATCACCTTGCTGCACTACAATTTAATTTACCGGTTAATCATTAAGCTTGTGTTTACATCTAACATCAATCAAGTGATTCAGAACATACTCATTGCACAAACAAAAGATGTAGAGGCACAGAAAGGAGAAATGGATAAATGACAGATGAGAAGCACGAATATTTATGTACGTCTTTATTAGACATGAATGTGTGCAGGTATCTGCCTCTTACACCCCCAGATACTGCTTCATCTCCTAAATTCTTGACTCTATCTACTACTTCAGATTTCAACATGTGCATTATATTACCTAAAAAGTAGTATAGATAAATTTCTCCTGGATTTCTGAGTTTAGCATTTAACTTGAAACAGCCAAACTGCTACAAAGAATCTAGAAAAAAAGGCTGAGGCATACAATAAGTCAAGAAGAGAGGGGGACTATTATTCCTCCCTCTTCAATTTTGTTTTTGTGCTGCCATATAAAAGGAACAAATGTGGTTAGTAAGATGTATATTTAAAAGACAGAGGATGAACATTGGTAAAAATTCTTTCAATACTCTGCCAAAGTCCTGGTTTCTGAGATGACTACAAGTTACACAGCATGATACAGTATTTTTGAGAATCTTTTGGCAGAGCATCAAGTCAGTCGATTTTTGTCTCTTATTACATTCCTAAATTTCCTTTGTATTGTGTTACTTGTGCTGCAGATGCTCTTCCTTTTCAAACGCTCTGTCTGTGTTTAAATTACATTATCCTATAAATTATTACTGAGTTGCTTTTCCTCTAGGACTTGTACAGTCTCTCCCTCAAAAGAGAACTTTTGCAAAATTCATCAGGGTAATATCACTGTTCTTTACAGATCAAGTATGGCCAAGTTTAACTGCAGGGTTCTAATGGAAGGGCAAAAGCATTTCCACTATGGATGCAGAGGTTAAAATCTCAGCCTTTATTTAGGTAGCTGGTTTACAGCAAACCAGGCTTTTATGCTCTTGCAGCCAGTCTGGATCTCTATGTGACAGAGCATTTTCAAAACATGCTGTTGTGCAGGAAACATTAGTCTCAAAGATATGGTACACAAACATCTATGATGAGATCCACGTTGACTACAAGATGTGCCATTGTTGGGTTGGCCAAAGACCCTCTGCTCTTATATGTCTAGATGAAGTGCTGCCCTTGCCTTTGAGACACACTTTCATTATTTCTGTTTAAAATATGCCTAGCAACATGATGAGCTTCTTTCACTGAAGGCAATCTGCAGGGCACTATTGTATTTCACTGCTTTATCCCCAAATGTATTCCACTACGTGTGGGAACAGCAATTTGACTTCTTAGTGGTACCAGGCCACTTAAAGCAATAGGCCCTAAGTTTGCTGCTCTCTTATTCTTCTCTCTCTTATTATCTACACGTAAGTAATCTCCCTTATTAGACTAACTACTATAACTGGCAAAAAAGTAAAAGGTAGCCTTTGGGGCACACAATCATTTTTCCATGTCTGAAATTATTTCCAAAGCAAAAACAAGCTGAAAACAACTGCTGAGGCTATAGTTAGAAATACACTGGTCAGAGCATCTCTGAAAGAAGAAACATTTGGTAGGTACCAAATGGTAAAGGAGACTTCAATGAGGGAAGAAGATAGTAAAGTGGCTATGTCTACAGGAAAGAGAGAGATGGATCATTTACAATTTGTGGAGCAACTATGCAAGGGTAGAAAGGGAAGAAAGGCTATACAGTGTGTCAAAGAACCAGTATGAGTGCACAGCTTTTGGGGTCAAGCACATTTATACATTTTAGATTCCAGTCTCCTCTTTGAAAAGCAAGCAGTAGTCCCTTGCAGACAAAAAATGACAGATCAGAGACACACTGTTCATGAAAAATGTTGACATTTGCAGTTGCAGGTTTTTCTGTTTCTGATTGTTGAATATCCTGATTCCTTCAGCAATTTCAGTGATTAAATCATTCAAAAAGTTTTTAACTTCATTTACCATTGACATTTACTGATGAAGCACACATATTTAAGCTGGTGCTATATAAGACATGACA
Organism: Nothoprocta perdicaria; assembly: GCF_003342845.1. Taxonomy (NCBI): domain Eukaryota; kingdom Metazoa; phylum Chordata; class Aves; order Tinamiformes; family Tinamidae; genus Nothoprocta; species Nothoprocta perdicaria. Next base: position 392,163 of record NW_020454616.1, read on the forward strand.
GAATGAGACAGTAAGCTTAATCATATTACACTATGACAATTTTTGTTTCTCTAGCCAAAATGCTGAAAGTTTCATGCTCTATAATCCACACTCTGAAATTTGAGGTTTCCCTTTGCAAATAAACTCAAATATTTCATAATAATATATCTATTACTGATTTTTCCTTATAAATAAGTTAATTTTATTGTTATACATAATTTATTCTGTTTTTAAAGATGCTGCTGCTGCTTTCCAACTTGCCTATATGCAGACTTTGAAGATTTAAAAACTTAATTTAAAAAATTTTATTACTGAACAGTCCTGGTTTCAAACCACAAGCATATAAACAGACAAGTGAGGAGGGTAAGGCTACTTCAGGACATCAATAAAGTTCTGTATACTGAGGCAAAATCTGACTTTAATGATGACAATCTAAAGTTGAGTTAAGAATTCATGTTCTGCACAGAGATTATTCCTTTGAGGTGAAACTAGACCACTCTAGAGGAGAAATAGCATGTAAAACACAGGAGACAATCAGGATCCTAGAGAGAAGTTATATACAAATAAAAGATAAATGCAGTGCTCGATCTTAGGATGTATTTTTAAAAAAAGGAGAAAAATAAAGAGAAAAAAAATATGTTTTATATTTAGGTCTGCTCTTTTGTGGTTTTATAATTAAAAGTAAGGTCTGTGGAACTGAGATTTTCCATTACCATAACAAGAATTCACTCATTTTAAGCTGTGCAATATCATGCAGTTGTATTAGCCTGTCATCCATGACTGAGGCACGATGAAGATTAGCCATTTTCAAAGCAGAAAAAAATTACATTAATCTGTACCTTTACAACATGCCCATTGCCAACAACCTGAGTACCCTGCAAATCGGACAGGGTAGATGAAGGGGTCAGCTGGACTGGACTTTGATGTTGGCTGGGTCTCTGTTCAGGCAAGCCTGCTGCTTTTCTTCTTTGGGCTGCGATTTGAGACAAAACATTATCTGCACTACCACCTAAGAAACAAAAAGTCAAGCAAACCATCATTAAAAAAAAGCATTAAATCTCAATTCATCTGTCTCCACCATTCACCCCCTACTTAAAACTAACTGCATGAATTAGAATTAGAAGGTTTAGAGCTGCTCATCAGCTTTTATGAGAGGTGACAGAGATAAGAGGAGCCAAAGTTAGCTAGGTACACATGTATGCAGTTGGCTTCCACATTCTTGGAAGCCAAGTTTCACAAATTGCTTCACCAGAAGTTCTTTACAGTTGGCATATGCAATGCGTGCAGCTTTGTTTTTAATTGACATAGAACATGAAAGAAAAATAAATAGAAAGAAAAGACAGACTAAACTCCACAAAACTTATGTTGCAATGAACATCAGCATACACCTGAGCCACTGTTGATGGACACAATAAAATTAATGAGGACTCTGAGACAGAGGTTAACCTACATGGCATCCATAACCAAGGCTTTTGTTGCCTTTATTTCCTTATCTATGTGTTAAATGTTTATGTGTATCCACAAGTCCAATAATGTCCCAAGAAAGTTGATGGAAGCTTCACCTAAAGTCTTACACAGCAGTAGGAGTCCTCAGAGAGTTTAATACACTCTGCTTTAATCATGAGCATTAATTTTTCTTGAAATTGACTCGTAACTCCTATACTAGAAATAAAAATTGCATAGTACCTGATCTGTTATGCAGTTCTCCTCCGTGTCTGTTAATTCCTGCAATGTTATTGGATCCACCAGAAGAATGAGGAGAATGATTGAAGTTGCTAGAATTTGAAGGAGATGCAGGTCTTCTTGCAAATGTTGGCAATTTGACTGGTCTAGTACCTTTGCTAACAGATGCCTGACAAGTAAAGAGGAAAATACTGTTCACCTTCATTATTTAATCAAAAGAAAGATCACACTTCCAACACTATTTTATGTACTATAAATTCAGTTCTTCCGAAGAACAAAAAGGTCATATAATTTTATTTTGCATGCATTTATATTATACAACTATATACAAAATATTGAATATACATAAGTATACCAAAAATTAAAAAAAAAAATCAATCAAGAAAAGCAATGACACTGCAGCAGCAACACAAATTGCCTCCTCTGCCCAATACAAAATAAGAATGTGATATCCCCAAGACGTGAAATATAAAATATTATGAGCTTTGCAAAAAAAGAAAAAACACACATAAAAAGCACGATCCTTCATACAGAATCATGGTTTTCTCACATCTTACCAACACAGTACCACCTGCTTCTCAGCTATCATAATCATCTGTTTTACTAACTGAACTGCAGCTAGTGACATGAACAAACTTTCCCTCCTCTGTCACATTTTCAATATTCTTCAGTTTATATAGCCCTGAGCAAAACAGGAAAATGCAGGGAGATAACTGAGCTGTAATGATGTAGCTAAGTGCTAGGCAAACCACCAAATGCATCCAAAGTTCCATTTGAAATCTTTTGGGTTTTATACCATTAACTTCTGCCAACAACGTGCTTTACCTATACAGTTTCTTATCCTTTTACCCAAATTTTTTTTCAAACCCTATCTTAGCAGGTTTCTTTCCCTTTCCTTGATCAAAAGCCTCCTTTCTCCAAAAAAGGATCTGTAGCTAGTCCTCCTCTACTTGACTCAACTTTCACTTTGTGTGCTGGTGCCAGCTTTCTACTAATCTTACTAAAACTATCATATTTAGAATGGTGAACCAGTATTTACCTTCTTCTGATCTACCAATTTCCTTCCAATACAGAACCTCATTTCACCTCTTCCCCTCTAACAATATCTATTTTTCAATCTTCACTTCAAATAGAAAGATAGGAAAAAATCCTGAAGGTCTTTATTGTACCATTTATAGAACTTACATGAAATGCAGCTCTAGACTAGTAAAATAAACTCTTCTTTAACCTTAGAATCATAGAATCATAACGGTTGGAAAAGACTTTCAAGATCATTGAGTTCAAATTGTAAATCTACCACTATCATCTACCTGCTAAACCATGTCCCTAAGCGCATCATCTACACATTTCTTCAACATTGCCAGGGATGGGGACACCACCACTTCACTGGACAGCCTCACCACTCTTTCCATGTAGAAATTCTTCCAACTGTCTAACCTGAATCTCCTCTGGCACAACTTGAGGCCGTTTCCTCTTGTCCTGTCCTATTCTGGACAAGAGATTGACCCCCCCCACCCCACTACAACCTCCTTTCACATAGTTGTAGAGAGCAATAAGATCTCCCCTTAGCCTCCTCTTCTCCATAGTGAAAAACCCCAGTTCCCTCAGCTGTTCCTCATAAGATCTGTTCTCCAGACCCTTCACCATTTTTGTTGCGCTTCTTATGACTTGCTCCAGTGTCTCAATGTCTTTCTTGCAGTGAGGGGCCCAAAACTCAACACAGTATTTGAGGTGTGGCCTCACCAGCACTGAGTACAGGGGCACAACAATTTCCCTAGTCCTGCTGGCCACACTATTTCTGACACAAGTCAGGAGGCTGTTGGCCTTCTTAGCCACCTGGGCACACCGCTGGGTCATGTTCAGACATTTGTAAATCAACACCCCCAGATCCTTTTCTGCCACACAGCTCTCCGGTCACTCTGTCCTCAGTGTCCTCAGACTGTAACATTGCACGGGCTTGTTGTGGCTGAGGCACAGGCTGCTGCACTTGGCCTTGTTGAATCTCAGCCCATCAATCCAGGCTGTCCAGATGCCTCTGTAGAGCCTTCCTACCCTCAAGCAGATCAGTTCTTCCTCCCACCTCAGTGTCATCTGCAAATCTGCTGAGGGTTCACTCAATCTCCTCAAACAGATCATCCATAAAGATATTAAAGAGGAGTTGCCCCAAAAGTGACCCCTAGGGAACACTGCTCATGAGCAGCTGCCAGCTGCATTTAACTCCATTCACAACCATTCTCCAGGCCTGGCCATTCAGACAGTTTTTCACTCAGCACAGAGCATACCCGCCTAAGCCATGAGCTGCCAGCTTCTCCTGGAGCATGTGGTGGGAGACTGTGTAAAAGGCCTTACTAAAGTCTGAGTAGACCATATCCACAGCCTTTCCCTCATCCAGTAGCAGGGGGGTCATCTGGTCAGAGAAGAAGATCAGGTTGGTCAAGCAGGACCTGCCTTTCATGAACCCATATTGGCTGGGGCTGATCCCCTGGTTGTTGTGCACATCCTCTGTGATCGTCCTCATCTGCTCCATAACTTTCCCCAAATCCAAAGTCAGGCTGACAGGCCTGCAGTTCCACAGATCCTCCATTTAACTCTTCTCATACATGGGCATGACATTTGCAAGTCTCCAGTCATCTGAGACTTCCCTGGTTGACCAGGACTGCTAATAGATAGAGAACAGCTTGGCAAGCACTTCTGCCAGCTCCTGCAGATCCCTCAGGTGGATCCCATCTGGCCTCATATACTTGTGTGTGTCCAAGTGGAATAGCAAATTAAAAAAAAAAAAAAAAAAAAAAAAAAAAAAACTTGCAAACTTTTGCTCCATTTACTTTCTTTCTAGAGAAAAATGTATTCTTCTTAGAAGCAAGCCACTAATGAGACATGGGATTTAAAATTATTTCTAATCAGAACTTTATAGTGTTCTCATCATTAAAAGAACAGAGAGAAGATGACATAGAAGGATGATGTACAAAACTGGCATGGCTTATTAGCTAGCATGCTCTAGACATACTGCTACACAATATTTTCTTATATATTCCATTTACTTACTATATCAGAATTTCCACTGCTGTTAAAATCATGCCTGATTGCTCTCTGTGGCCAGGCAGTTCTCATCTGTTCAGCTTTGCCATCTCTGTTGATTTGTGTTCTGTCAGAGCTCCAAAGCTCAAAATTTGAAGGTGGTAAGAAAGGCGGAATGACTGCTTTCAGCTTATCACTGGGCAGCCTAGTAAATGGAGCACTACTTCTTAACTGAGAACAAAAAGAAAAGAAAAAAGAGACGCATTTTAGAAAGATTATTGGGAGCTAATAATGCATATTTAAAATCAGAACAAAGGCACATAGTACTAACAGTAAGAAAAATGTGAAGTAAGTACATTTTTAAACTAAATAGTAGTAGTGGACTGAATCCTGTTTCAGGCTCATTTTTAACAACCCAGTTACAAAGAAGTGGTGCACAGGACATCTGGTCAGGTAGTCCTCCAAATTCCCAGATAGGACACCTAGGAACACTACCTGATCCTGCTCTGTGCATTCTCCAGAGGGGGAAAAAAAATGTGGATTCTTTGCTGAGTTCTAATGTTGAGTTCTTACACCCAATCAAAAGAAGTTCAATCAATTTTATAAATCCATTGTTGATCGTATAAAGGTATGGACTCCTCTTTCTGAAGAAAAGTCAGTATTTATCAACAACCACCATTCCATATTATTTGTAGTATTTTTAGTATTTTCTAGTCTAAGAACAAACATGTCACAGCTTGTCACTTCCTGTACCCTGACTATCAGTAAATGACACCTCTCTTTTTATTGGTCCATTGTAGGAAGGTAAAAATTGATGGAGATGTGTAACCTCAGTTGGGTTGAACATATCAAGAACTTTGCAACTCACCATGGTTGTCAATAATACATCATCCTTTCCTCCTTTTATAGTGCTTACACCTGAAAAAACAGAAAAAATGATTATTTATTGCTCCTACTTCTTGTTCTCAAGGATATTTTACTCTTTCAACTGTCTTGGTTTTACTCTGAGCAAGTACATAGAGCCAAATTTTCCACCAACATTGTTTACATACTGAAGTCACAGAATCACTCTTATTTTGCACCACAAACTAATGCGGTTTTGCTTGGAGAACCCTACAATTGTAGTGCATGTGCTTTATGATTTGGGGTTTTCTGATCTCCTCTTAATACACAGATTGGGTTTTCATTACCTAAATTAATTAATCTATGTCAATTCAGTGGTGCTTGCTAAAAGCAGTAATATTGTGACATAGTATTTTCCTATTTAAATGACGCTGTACACGGCATGATACGAATGTGATATTCTACTATAAATACACACATATTAATTGTAACCATATATATATAATGTATCTTTTAATAACAAACCACATATACCCCATAATAAACTGATAGTAAATAAGTACATTAGAAATTGTATCATATTAACATAAGAGAGCACTTCCCATAACACAATTCTGGCTTTACCACTAGGTTTGTTATTTGTGATCTGAGCTATAGCAGCATCAGGGCTCCCGGAGGTGTCCATGTCACTCTGTGAAACCACTTTAATGGTGTCATTTAACGAAGATTCAGGTTCATCAGCAAAAGACACAAACTGATTGGAAGAAAATCCATGACGCAGTGTCTGAGTCAGCTTCAGCTTGCGGAAGCGATTGGACATCCTGCTCCACCAAGACTAGATTGACAAGATAAAAGAATTTAGTTCTAACTTAATGAAAAGAAAATGCAGAGTTAAGTAATCTTCACTTAATCTGTCAAAGAGTTTTAGAGATAAACTACAAAAGCAGTGGTTCAAGTGCTTTACAATCATCAACAAAACTCTTCATCACAATTTGGGCAACATTAACCTCTTTATTTTTCACTAGACAAATGGCTTAGAATATTTTTCCACACAATCTGGAAAGACAAAGTATGATGAATTTAGATGATAAATGAATTTATTAGGGTAATTTGAATAGAAACATTTTACAGCTACATGACAACTATTCAGTGTTCTAATAAATGACCAATTTCATCATTCATTCTTACAGTCGCTGACACCAAGGAACTAGGATGCATATTTTCTAGCTATTCTAAGGCATGCATAAAAGTTCTGCTCTATGTGAAAGCCTCTCCATAGGTTTAAAAAAAGCAGTGGCAAGACAGCAGTCAGTATTCCTGTCTATTCACAATATATACATCCTGACAGACAGATGACTTATATCCTGCCCACTCTATTCACGCAAAAGAATATAGATTGAGCAAGTGCAAGTTGAAGAAATATGATTTGCCAAAATGACACAAATATTAAGAATACAGTATTTATCCATAAAAACACAGCACCTAAGGATATTGTCACAGGAGGGGACCAGCTTTCTACAATACTTCCTACTTTATTTGAAACAGCAACAGCAGCAGCAAGAAGAGGAGCAGAGAGATACTTCAAGAGAAATCCTCTATTACTTTCCTGGTACATTTCTCCAAACTTTAGAAACCTCCTTTAGAAGCCTAAATTAAGTTGACTGATGCAGTCAATATCACAGAATCACAGAGTGGTTCAGGGACCTATCAAAGGACCTCTATAGATCATGCAGTAGGGACACCTAGAGCATGTGGCACAGGGTCTCATCCAGGTGGGTTTGGAAGATCTCCAGAGAAGGAGACTCCACAGTCTCCCTAAGCAGTCAGGGCTCTGTTACCCTCATGGTAAAGAAGTTCTTCCTCATATGCAGGTGAAACTTCCTGTGTTTCAATTTATATCCATTATTCCTTGTTCTGTTGCTGGCCATCACTGAGGAGAGTTTAGTCCCAACCCCTTTACATTCTCTCCTCAGAGCTAAGTAGAAGGGGAAAACATTATATAGCTTCCCCCCCACACCCCCCAGACATTTAAAATATTAAATCATTTTTAAAAGATGATACTTCCCCTAGGTACTTTTGCAAGATTACATAATCTAGATATGCACTTTTCCAGTTTACTCTTTATCCTTTGCTATTCTTTTTTGTCATACATATTTTTCTCCTTCCTTGGTATTTGTTTCAACTGCTTATAAATACATGTCTTTCCAGCTGTCATACTAATAGAAACTCAGTTCCCTCAGCCCATGTAAATCAATTCATCATTACCATTAACAAGAGGTTAAATCTGCATTGAGCATTAGAAGCAGAGAGTTCTCCGACTCCTGGGATTATTTTAAAAAAATAATAATTATTATATGGAACACAATGAGCTTACAAGAGAGACTACTCATATGTCATTTGCTTGTAGCCACTGTGTAACAAAAAACGCACTGGTGGGTAAAAGTCTCATCTGTGAAAAGAGTGAAATATAGTGGTACTGAGTGGTACCAAGAAAAATGGCATTGCCACTGGAGAAATAACTTAAATAGTTTCATGAATATTAGGAGTAAACAAAAGAACTGGAAATATCTGCTTTCAAATGAGCCCCCTTTCGCCACCCTGCCACTCCACATCCACTTCCCCTCCCTGCCAAGAAAAAGGAACGTGGCAATTCACACTTCCGTAATACCTATATGAAGAGTAAGATTTGCTGCAGAAGAACAAGAAGGAAGAAAAGAGGAAATAAAAGAGTTTATGCATATGGAGAAGGCACTACTTTGTTTTTGTTAAGTTCAGAAAATGCAGAGAAACAAACCAGGAGGAGTTCTGAGGAGTTCTTAGGTGAAGTTACAGGAATAAAAAATAAAGAAAATGGTCATTCACTACATAATCAATTGGTAAAGGAATAAGTGCCTATACTAAGCATAAGCGGGAAATAAAAGAAAAATTAATGAATTAACAAGGCTATTGCTTAATGGCAAAAAATGATCCCATACAAACATGCAAAAGGCTGATGTAGTCTTTAAAAAAAAACTTCATAACAAGAAAATTTGTGGCTAGGTATTTTAGTATAAGTACCATTAACAGCAGGAAGTCAGAAACATATTAATATGTAAACAACACACTACAAATACTTAAATTAGCTACATAAATTAAAACAACAATAAAAAAAGACTGATTAAATTTATTCCAGACTAACTGCAGTGAAAACAGCTTCTGAAACAATATCTCCAAGAAATCATCTCCCAAGAAATGGCAAAAGGATGGAGGAAGTTTCGAAAATTAAAGAAATAGTTGACATGGATTTGTCAAGAAAAAAATGCATGAAATCAATCTTTTTTTTTTTTTGATAGAGCACAAGCTGTGACATATCTTGACTTTATTAAAGCTTTATCACTATTTCACATGAAACATACTGAACAAATAAGGGACCAACAGTCCAAATTAAGTGTAGGGCAAGTATCATCACCCAAACACAAGAGATAAAATATAAGCAATTCACTGTCAAGTTGGAAGCATATATTTAGCAGATTGAAATGAGAGTTCGGCAATATTCATCAACAGGAACAATGAAACAGAGAATAAATTCCTCTGAACTTCTGGGAGGCATCCATTTGGGTTGCTCCAAGTATCTCTGAGCGATAACGGAAAATGACAGTGAAATTTCCATTATTCAGGAGGGATCAGGATGAGTTGGGGAAAGAAGAAATGAAGTGTATTAAGTATGCAAATATAGAGAAGGGAATAACTGGTAAAACAGCTGTCAAACAAGCTGTCACTTAACAAGGGCACATGAGCCTCTCAGGTTCCCTATTGTCCTTACATTTCTATGATTCAATGGAACCTGTGGTCAGGGCAACTTGCATTGACCTTGTAAGAAAATCCTATGTGAACCCAAAGTCAGTCCTTGCTGCACATTATTACAAGAGTTGCAATATGACCCTTTGTTGAATCCCAATTTCAAAGAAAATGAAGAAAACAAAACAAACAAATTCTCAACCATGAGTTTAGGAAGAGTCTACTAAAGCTGCAGAAAGGGAGAATTAAAATTAAGATCATAATGGAAATTCAATTTCTGACTTAAAACACCATAACTTCTACTACTTCATTATAAAACATATAACTAGGCACTGAAATATTCTGATGCAGACTCCTGGGGAAGAGAAATAGTTGTGTGTTAGAGCCAAAGCACTTCTTTGCAATGACCCTCTCTGCTTTATATATTACAGGAAATCATACAACGGCTATTTATCAAAATTCCTCAAAAAGAATAAATATATTTACCTTTAATCCTCCTTTGTCATCAGGCAACATAGGAACATTTAAGCAATGCCTGCTTCTGGAATAAGGCAAAGATGATCTGCAGTTGGGCTTACTCTTGTCTTTGCTTACTTGCATGCAGGCTGATGCTAATAACCGTACAAGTTCTGTGTCTGAAAGAAAACAAATTAACACCTTTTGATCTATATTGCTCAAAGTCCCTCAAAATGTAGCAAGCCATGACTGATATGCTAACGTTTTCCCTATGAATGTAACACAATATATCAGACAACCCATGTAAAACTCTGATGTCAAGGTCCCAAACTTTCCTGAAATCATTTTCAGAATAACATTCTAACACAACTGCCAAACTCAGTAGTAGGTTAGTCCCCAAAACCTTGTTTGCTCAGCATGTGCTGCCCATCCCTCTTCCTCACACAGCCACTGCAGACTTACTCCCCATCCCTCTCATGGTGTTTCTCAGTGATCATGCTACCCAGTCACAACCAGCAGTGTAAGATGCAGTGTTTCCACTCACACCTTGGTACAAGGCAAAAGGGGATGCATCCTTTTCTCACCTGACTCAGAAGAGAGCAGAGAAAAATGGCTATTTCTTCTTCATGTATAGGTTGCAAAAAAAGAAGCTTGAAATTAAATCCCAAAGAGAAAGGGCATGTTCAGCCTGGACAATGAAGTGGTTGAAGAGACATAATAAGGAAAAGGGTGTAGGAAAAAAAAAAAAGAGGAAGAAAGAATAAGAGATGAAGATAGGAAAGCAAAAATTATTCTGTAAAACTCTATTTTGTACAGAAGTCAGAGAGAAAAAGACTGGCAGAAGAACAGGCAACATATTTCCTCTGTTGAACAGGCAATAATCTAATTAGTCTGTCCTACAAATAAGTTAGCTATAAGAAAAACATGCATCATCCTTAGTCTCTAAAATTTCATACTACTAGTGCTTTGCTGTTGATAAAGACAAGGTATCTACTGTCAACTAACACCATCAGTAAATATGGTGAAAATAAACCTTTATTCCATCAGAAATAAGAGAGTTTTGTCTTCAGAAAGAGGAATTTAGGTAATAGACAAGTTTAATAAGAAAGTGCCAAGTTATATAGTCTAAACAGATTACAACAAAATCTGAATGTATTTCAACAAAGCCAACCTGAAGTCTGTTGCTTTTTTCTTCCTAAAGCACCTCCCATAGAAAACAGTTTGCAACCTTGAAACCTGATTTGTTCTCAGCCTTTCTGTGCCTAGTAGGAGCTTCATCCAGGAGTTTGCTTTCCATCAAACTATACTCTGTCCTGTCCCTCTATTACCATCTACTAAAATGAAATTTCTAGCCCCATAACTGGGCACTCTCCCAGTTCTGTGTCATTGGCCAGGGCCACCACATCCAAATGCCATCAAACTGGGTCTAGTGCCACAGACAGTGTATTTTTGAGCAATAACCCAGAAGTGCACAAAATCGACTAACGCACAAATGCATCTTTTTATCTACACAATTAACTCAATAAACATCACTTTCAATATTTCACCACCCTTAGAAGATACTCCTAGGAACTATAATGGATTTTCTAGATTGGAAGAAATGTTTTTCCATCGTTTTGTTGAGATTTTCTTAGTGCTCTTTGACAAAATATACCTGGATCATTCAGCAGCATTATCAGGTCAAAAGCCGTGTATCCATTTTTTGTACGGAGATTGACACCAGCTCCTTGATTTAACAAATACTTCACAACTTCTGTGTTTCTTCCAAGGAGAAGAGGGGAAAAAAAAAAAAAAAGATAGATTAGGGGCAAAAAAAAGCGTGATATTTTATTCCCACCCTTCCATACATTGCTCCTGCGTTAGAACTGCCATTGTTCATTTATAAAACCTTCTCAGTAGCCTCAGTGAAAGAGTAAGTCAGGCAGGACAGTTCTCAGAAAAGACGATGAAAACTGAAGGCTATAGAAGCCTGAACTCATAAGAATGGTTGGAAGACTGGAAAGGCCAGCACCTGAAAAGGTGACTGAAGTTCCACAACTTGATGTAGACTGATCGTCCTGATAGGACGTGACATTGTTTTACAAAACACTAAAATAGGCCAAGACTGAAAGCTAAAATCTTCACAAAAATTCCTGGTACCTACTTGGCAGATGAGGCTTTCAGCACTTCCAGGGCAAAGTGTAAGTATCCAGGCACACTATACATTTATTAAAACCAAAATGGTGTTCACGGTGACAGAGCCCTGGCACAGGCTGCCCAGGGAGGCTGTGGAGTCTCCTTCTCTGGAGATCTTCCAAACCCGCCTGGATGCAGCCCTGTGCCCCGTGCTCTGGGTGTCTCTGCTGGAGCAGGGGGTTGGACCAGATGATCTCTCGAGGTCCCTTCCAACCTCAACCATTCTGTGATTCTGTGACTCTGTGATCTGTCCTTTAAAATCTAACAGCACTATAGAATTTTATAGAATTGAAGCGCACAATTCCTCAAGTTCCTATAGGAACTTGAACTTACTTCCTGAACTTGAACTTACTTCCTGAACCAACATCCGAAAAGATTTTTCTACCTAGCTGTAGAACGAAGACTGAAACTTCTTTACTGCTAGACCTCAAGAAAACACACGACTTACCCATGGTACGTTGCCTGCATTAGTGCTGTCCAGCCATGGACATTGTCCTGTTTGTCAATATCTGCATTTTTCTCAACAAGGAGCTGGACAAGGGGCAGCTGTCCAGTTACTGCAGCAATCATTAGTGGTGACGCACCATCACCATTAGTAATATTGACCTGACTTGGGTCTTCTTCAAGAATCTCTTTAAGCAGCTGAAAGTTTCCTACAAAATAGTAATAAAACATAGGTAAGAGATAATTGCTTAGCCACCGAATTAATAGCTATTTTCACTTACTGACATTAATTGCTCATCCATAGAGTTAAAACAGAAAAAGTAAAGCATACATTACTCTATTGTTTCACATTCATGACTTTTTAGAATTTTCTCCCCTTTTTTTTCCCCCCTGTACCTATACCCATGCTACAATCCCCTTAAAGAATCATTTTCCAAAAAAAACCCACTAAGCATAAAGGCTGTATGACCCTTGTAACGATATCAGTAAAGGGTGTTTCTATAAAATTGTCATAAAACACAGAGTTGTACAAAGAAAACTGTTGAGTACTCTTACCCTGCTAAGGACAAATCATGGCATTTCAGCCTCATTTTCACTGAAATCACAAACAAAACAAAACAAGCTCTAGAATCAAAGAAAACAGGGGAAAAAAAAGACACTTGGTAAGGTAATTGAGACCACTCCTTGTTCCAAAGAAGGAAGAGCAAGACAAGTGTCTCACAGACACTTTGTCAATATGCCCTGGACAAACGGGATTCACTGTTCTAAAAACGTCTGCTGACACAAATTTCACAGCCTCCCAGGCAATCTATTCCAGAGCTTAACTTTCTTATATTCAGAAAGGGTTTTTAATTCTTCCTTCAAAATTTAAACTAAATATCCTTCTCTGCAATTTAACAGCCTTGCTTCTTGCTCAAAAGTAAATTACCACACAACAGGTGAGCAGTCACTGAATCCTTATCTAGTCTGTGAAAAATAGCATAAACTATAACACCTTTAAAGCAGAACTGTTTTTTCCTAAATTTGAATGAGAAAGAAAAAAGGCTTTTTAAAAATTTCTGATGCAGTCATTTTAAGCAGAGTTTATGCTTACGCTTCTAAGTACCACTCTATCTTCCTTTACTTTTTAGATGACTGAAAGAGAGAGAGAGAGAGAGAGAAAGAGAGAGAGAGAGAGAGAAGATTTTGCAGCCAAATATGCACGGTTGCAGGAAAAGGGGCAGAAGTAGATTATCAACTATTATGCAAATTGAAGTATTGTCACCTTTAAAATATCTTCAAATACAAAATCCTTTTATGAACAGAGGATGCCTTTAACTCGAGCACAGGCACAAATATTTTTGTTGGAAAGACACCAGAATCCCAGACACTCTCTGCAGACACTTCAATGTATTCAGTCGGGTGAGCGCTAACATCCACTGGCACTATTTTATCTCTTGAAATAGGAAACATACAGAAGAACAGAAATGATTTTGTGCCCCAATTCAGAAAAGATAGCAGATAGTCTTTTTGAAACCAAGATGTATCACACACTTTTTTAAACCAAGTGTTGGAGCCTACAGTTTGGAGCCTGCTGAGGGCTCCAGAGAAGATGCTGAACTCTGGCCTGGACACTTCTTAACCCAGCAATATTTTTTTAAATAAGATTGTGAGCTGTAGCCAAGAATGTCAGAAGAACCAAAAGGCATTTAGTGACCAGTATTCCTCTGGCTCCCCTAAAACTCCTATCCAGTAGGAGTTAAAATCTTAAAATCTCATCTTAAAATCTCAGGCTCTAAATCACACAGTATGATAAAGGCAGCTGAACTGCCTAGAATTGTAACTAACTTGAGAAAGAAGTTTTGGTAGCTCAAGTTTAAAGAACTAATGCGTATGAGAAACTCTCATTCCTGTTACCTATTATCTCTTTCTTCCTCATTATCATGTAAGCCATTTTCCAGTTCTGGCAGCTTGAAAAGTCAGTTTCTGAGGTGGTGAACTGAAGCTGATTAATGCTGCTAATGAACTTGAAAGGCTGCAGAAGCTGGGGCTGTTCAACCCAGAGAGGAGAAGACTGAAGTGGAATCTTATCAATGCATACAGGTACCTGAAGGGAGGACCACCAATCGGATGGGGCCAGATCTTCTCAGCAGTGCCCAGTAACAGGATGAGAGACACTGGGCACAAACTGAAACACATGAAGTTCTTTCTAAACATCTTTACTCGACATCTCTCAAAATAAAAGTAAAGTAGACATCTTCACTCTGACAGCAACAGAGCACTACAACAGATTTGTCCACAGAGGTTGAATGTCCACAGGGAAGAGGACTCCACAATCTACAATTCCTACGTTATGTACATATTCAACTATCACACAGTCCTGGACAGTTTGCTGTAGGTGACCCTGCTTGACCAGGGGGGTTGAACGAGATGATCTTCAAAGGTCCCTTCCAACCTCAGTCATTCTGTGATTAACTAAACAGAAACTTCTCAGCCATCATGCCACACAGGATCCGATGCGAATGCCAAGGCCACGTATGACTATTTGAAAATATATCTCTAACTTTTCAACTTGAATGAAATGATAATAACAGAACTATTTGGATAGATGTCAAGAAACAATGATATTTTCCTTCACAACATTTCTCAAGTACAATAAAAAATATCTAAAATCCATCAGTAACAGAGGAGAGTCTCCTTCTAGTTGCAATTCCTTGTTGAAAGAGAGGGGATGAACCACACCAGAGGTTTCGTGATTGTATTGCAGTAGATGAGTGGACAAGCTTGACATACATACATCCCAGTCAGGTGTAAATCCAGCGTTCAGCAACAAGTGATCAGATTTTCTGTGATGCAGTTACAGAAAGCACTACACCGAGACTTTAACACATTCAGAGTCTGTGTAAATGCAAATGAAATACAGTACCTTTTACTCAACACATAGACCAGGCCAGTAATACTTCTGGACCTGAACTGACTCTGTGCTACATGCTCTGCACAACGTTCCTGGTTTTGGTAGTAGACTAAAGCAGACTGCTAAAACATTCCCATACAAAGTCTGTCCAGGTCCCTTTGGACTTACTAGTTACAGTTTGCATACCGAATTCCCATGGTGTTTTCCATCTGTCTTCACTGTCTAACTCCTCAGGCTTTATGAGTGAGTACTGACTAGTTCAGTAGATGCTGCAGATCTTGTATTGCACTCAAGATTGCAACAATACAAGAACATTTTAGCTCAGATTAGAAACCAGAGCCAGTGTTGTGCATTCATCCCTGGCTCACTTGAAAATAAGTCCCCTGGTACCCACACTATTCTGGAGCATGTTGCAGAGAAGCACATGAAGGCGGTTCTACAAAAACTCAGCAAGTTCTGAGCAGGACCTAAGAGGCCCAGGAGGGTAAATTTGCGAAGTGCACTAGGGTGCCCAAGGAACATGCTTCAGGACCTATATTGCAAATGTTTCTTCACCATCAGAGTGAAGAAACGGCCCCAAGTAATGGCAAACTGACTTGACAGGGACACAAGCACACAGATACCCTTTGTGAGAGTCTCACAGGTCTCTCAGGACACCTCTCAGACAAGTTCATTGTGCATAAGACTTATTCTCATATGAGAACAGTATCTTTCCATTCTTGAAAAAAACATTAAACAGAACTGAACTGAATGGCTCAATTCTCCTGACAACTCCCTATACAACTCTCTATATAATTCTCTCTCTTCTCTCTATACAACTAGGACAGAAGGCTGTGGGATTTATAATACACTGCAGAATACATATAAGGAACACACATAAGAGCAAGAATTAGACACGATTCAAGAACAAGGAGCCTCTCTAACCTATTAGAGAGGCTACAAACAGCGCAGTTCAAACCTGTGATACTTGAACAGGAAGAGAATAGCCCTGTTTCCCAATCCTAGGCCATCAGGCGGCAAGACTCAGGCCAAATCCATCATCTAAACACTTTTTCCTATACTAGGAGATTCAGGAAGAGAGGTACCAGGAAGCTTTTTGCTGACTGTAACCCAGTAGTATCTGAATCAAATTGAAACCAAGGGGATGAACTGGCTCTTCCTGTTTCCCAAGGACACATTGTTTTTGCGTGACAGACAGAACAATGAATTTTAAACCTAGACTATAGAAATCATTATTTTTTTTTAATTAAAAGAAAAATAAGGAGAATAAAAAAAAGAAAAAAGAGAAAGATGAAAAACAGAACACATTGTCTCATTTCCCCATTAGAGCTCATTTAAGCGTGCCCCACAATTGCAATAACTAGACATGGAAAACTCCTGTCAGTACTTACCCAATTTCAAAGCATGAAAGACGTCAGGTTGCCTCTTTTCTTTATCTGAAAAGATATAAATAGTTACAACAACAACAACACTACAAAACCAAAGTTTTCTAGTAAAGTGTGTAAAGTAAAAAATGCAAACAAACTCTACAGATAATTACTATAACATTGTTTGGACATATGAAATCAGAAAGAAAGCACTCAGACTTTGCATTATAGAACCTTTGGGAGAAGAGGTTCACCTGAATGGTTTTCTGTGCAGAGCGAAGGTTAAAAAATATACTATAGTAAAGATATCTTCTTTTCAATGTCTATTCTGTATCTGGAAATGGTATTTGGAAACTTCTAGGTTTCAAGTCTGAGAGACTAAAATATCAGTTAAACAGACCCATTAAGGTCTGTGGGATGGTGCAATCTTCTGTACAGCTGTAAACACTGAGCAAGTAAAGGACTTGAAATAAAGGACTTTGAAAAGTGACTCAAAAGGAATTCTAAAAGATGTTCTTTTTTTCCCCTCTTGAGTAGTACCAGATTGATTTCTGAAATTCACAAAAATACTGTTAATTTTACCATCCAGATTATTTTCTACTTATGCACCAACATGTATACTTTGAGAATGAAGAACTGGGAGCTGAAGTAAGAAGCATAACTATTATATAGCCGAAATATTTTGAGTAGAGGATCTCACTTCTTACTAGTCTTTTTAAACGCTTTGAGACTGCTGGCACAATGTATGATGAGGAAAAAAAAAAAATAGTGAGTTATTTTGCTCCTTCTTTTTCTGACCGAAATTAGAAAAATACATCTTTCTCCATTTCCCAAATTATCAGTGACACTACAGAACCAACAGGATATAAATATTTTAAGGAAAACAGGAGATGTAGAGAGATCTCAGTCTGTATTTGCTGTTTTTATGATACATTAGAAAAAAAAGAAAAAGGTTATTGTTCATAGTTTGACTTCAAAGGAAGTCATTTGCAATTGTTGGCAAGCCTGAAAAATGATGAGGTGCTGGAAGAGAGGGTTATGCAGGCTGCACAAACTGAAGCAAGAACAAGGACAGTGTGCAGGGAACAAGAGAACTTTATCAGGCAGTTCAAAGTTTTGTTTCTGATAAAAACCCCAAGATGAAACTCATTTTTGTTTCGGATGCAATTCTTTCTATCTTTACCAATGGATCAGAAGTTCTTTTTCTGCTGACGTATATTTGAGTGAAAAAACGATTTTTTTCTCCTTAGAATATACTCCAGTGTTCACAAAACAATATGGTCAAACATTACAGTGGAAATACCTGGATTTTTTGTTTGTTTTTGTTACCCCTTCCTGATCCAATTAATTACTACTCTTTTGCTGATGCTCTCTACCCTCCAGCAGAGGTGGCAAAAACATCCTCAGCAGAGCTGGAATGAATGGTTATGAAAGACTTTCCCTGCACTGTAACTAACACCTATTTATGGTCAGAGGCTGGTCATAGCCCCATGACTGCAGTTAACCCGTTCTGCCTGGTAGCTTGGGCATATGAGAGTCCAAGTTTCAACTCAGCCTGTAAGTCAACATGTGACTAAGTTAAAATCTTCTTTGAAGCAGAAAGAAACACCACATTTCTGTCCTTGTTTCTTACAGGTCAATCTTCCTTTATACTTTAATAATGACACTAAATTTAAAGAAAATTTCAGAAGTTTTAAGCAAGAGAGCCATGGCTGTATTGGAGTGTGGCTATGTCCACGCTGCACAGCAATAGAGAGATAATTACCTTAACTTTAAATAAGCCTATTTAGGCAAAGTAGCAGGTTGCTGGGAGTGGACTAACTTTCCCTGCAGACCTTCTGCTACTAGGGCCAAGTTGTGGTACATGGAAGAAGTTCCTTTTAGGACTAAACACATCCTTAGGATTTAAAGTGAGTACTACAATGAGTGAAAATCTAGATGCCAGCTTTTCCAAACCCTCTTCCCAAACCCACCTCCCAACATCTGTCTACATTATAAAGCACAAATATCTTGAAAGCTATCCCCAAACATCCAAATGTAGAATAAGGTCTCAAACTTCAAAACACTTATTGATGCTCAAATGTCCAAAGCAATGTTCAAACTAAACGGAATCACTTCAGAAGCAAATTTAACACCTTTCTGTTAGTTCCAAAATTTTGTAGAGAAAAAAAAAAGAAGCTAATCCATGATAAAGGGGCATTAGCATAAAACATATATATATATATAAAATATACATATATATATATATATAACAGAAAAACTAAAGTTAGTTTGGAAAAGACAAGACATCCACTCTAAATGTTTATTCATCTTTGCACATTCATCCACAAAGAATATCTAAGAGAGTAAACTTATTAGCATTTCATAATGACATAACCAGATACCAGTATTTGAGATTTCTCTTTAATAAAAATTACATGCAGAAAACTACCAGTGTATGAACTTGCTTATTACTTCACCCACTGAAAAGATAGTAAAAAAGTTAAAAGAAAACCTTTAAAATGTATGCAATTTTGTGTTTCAAGGTATTTTCGCTGCAGAACATGAATTCTGATGTTAATCTGGAATAAACCTCTGAAGTTGAGTATGCTTGCCCCACTCAAGACAGGGGTTTCTACACTAACATTTCCTATATCAAAGCAGTCTAGTGACATGTTTCAAAGAATATAATGCTCATTAAAAAAAAAAAGACTCCTTCAACTTGTAAATATTGAATCAAGACTTCAGGAAAGTAAAACAAAACAGCAAAATAAACTTACTGCTCCATACCTGCCTGGGGCCTGATCGTTGTTAGAGATTCCAGGTAGTCCTTCATGTCTTTGTGGTTGAAACCAACAGAGATCTCAAAAGGTGTTTTATGTAGTACATTCAGGTGATCAGCATTGGCCCCTTTCTCCATGAGCTGCTGTGCCAGGCTCACCTTCCCACTAACAGCCGCCAGCATTAAAGGACTCCAGCCCATGGTCTTCACAGTGTAATTACAGTTAGCTCCCCAGTCTAGTAACAGATGGACCACGGCCTCGTGTCCATGCTGGGCAGCTGCCATCAGCGGGGTGATATCTGGCAGGTCTTCTCTGCTGCTGTTCAGCAAGCCCATCCTAAAATGGTCGTAGCTGTCCACAAAGGCCCCAGACTCCAGCAGCAGCTTCACCATGCTGACGTGGCCACCTCTGGAGGCCATCGTGAGCACGCTGGCTCCTAACTTGTTCTGCGCGTTGAGGTCGGCACCATTCTCCAGCAGGATGTGAGCCACGCTTAGATGTCCAAACCTTGATGGACAGAGGAAAGAAAGGAAGACAATAAACTCCTGAGGCAGCAGAAGCTTCTTAAAGGAATCATAGAATGCCGAAGGTTGGAAGGGACCTCAGAGGTCATCGAGTCCAACCCCCCTGCTCACGCAGGGTCACCTAGAGCACGTGGCACAGGGCTGCATCCAAGCGGGTTTTAAAGATCTCCAAAGAAGGAGACTCCACAACCTCTCTGGGCAGCCTGTTCCAGTGCTTTGTCACCCTCACAGTGAAGAAATGCTTCCTTAAGTTCCTGTGGAACTTCCGATGCTTCAGTTTGAAGCCATTTCCTCTAGTCCTATCCCTGTCCACCACTGAAAAGAGGCCGCCCCCCTCCTCCTCACTGCCTCCCTTGAGGTATTTATACACGCTGATCAGGTCCCCCCTCAGCCTCCTCTTCTCCAGGCTGAACAGACCCAGCTCTCTCAGCCTTTGTTCATATGGTAGATGTTCCAGGCCCCTGATCATCCTGGTAGCCCTGTGCTGGACTCTCTCCAGCAGCTCCACATCCCTCTTGTACTGGGGAGCCCAGAACTGGACGCAGTACTCCAGATGTGGCCTCACCAGGGCTGAGTAGAGGGGGATGATCACTTCCCTCGACCTGCTGGAGACGCTTTTCTTAATGCACCCCAGGATCCCGTTGGCCTTCTTGGCCACCAGGGCACACTGCTGCCTCATGGTCAACTTGTCGTCCACCATGACACCCAGGTCCCTCTCTGCGGGGCTGCTCTCCAGCAGGTCCACCCCTAATCTGTACTGGTGTCCAGGGTTATTCCTCCCCAAGTGCAGGACCTTGCACTTGCCCTTGTTGAACCTCATGAGGTTTCTGGCCGCCCAGTCCTCCAGTCTGTCCAGGTCCCTCTGGATGGCAGCACAGCCCTCAGGGCTATCAGCTACTCCACCCAGTTTGGTATCGTCGGCAAACTTGCTGAGGGAGCACTCCAGCCCTTCATCCAGGTCGTTAATGAATAAGTTGAACAGGACCGGACCGAGAACTGATCCCTGGGGGACACCACTAAGTACAGGCCTCCAGCTGGACTCCGCACCATTGACAACCACTCTCTGCACCCTGCCATCGAGCCAATTCCTAATCCACCTCCCCGTCCACTCATCTATCCCACACCTTCGGAGCTTGCCCAGGAGGATGCTGTGAGGGACAGTGTTGTGAGGAAGCTGACATACACTTAACATGGAAAACCTGGTTATGAATAGGACTGAAACACGCCACGAGATCATTTATGCACCACTACATGTAACAGTGGCCACTGTCCCTGGAGAGGTGAGATCAATTGTTGATACCTGTGCCTTCCTGAGAGGTGACTATGCCCATTGTATTCAAGAGAATGTCCCAGCCAATGGAGCAATGTGCTAGGCTCATTTTTAACTGCAGGTGGATACCAAAAGTATAATTCCATAAATCCTTCATTCTCACTTACTAAGCCCATGTCACAGTCAGGAATTGAAGTCAGCTCGCTTGCATATGGTAATTTTCTGAGATCCTAAGTACTGTGGTGACAACCGAATGACTGGAATAAAAACTTTGACCAATATTTAAAAACAAACAAACAAAAAACTACTTCATGAAATGGCTTGACAGTCTTTCATATTAGTGCCATCCCGTCCTTTCCAGTAGTAAAAGGAAGGCCTCTATACCAATTAACTACTGGAGGCTCTGGTAATTTGCCAGGAGGCTCCAACTAGCTATGCATGCCACGCACCCAACCAGCTAGAAAATGGAAAACCCTTCACCTTCTCCTCGACTGAGGAGATATTCCACATTTTTTTAAAATGTAACACATACATAAGATACATTTTGTGCTTCCCAGTGCATGCATTACTACATGTTTGTACAGTATTTAATACAAATCAAATTTGGATCCAGAAAGCAGCTTTTCTATACTGCACTGAAACAAATGGAGAAATTGCTACATAAAGCTACTAACCACTAACAGCATACAAAAGGCTATTTTCCTTTTCTCTCTTCCAAAAAATACACAGTTGCAAAAAGAACATTCCAGGGACATTCTAGTCCTCAGGTCTATTATCACAGTAGCTCCTCAGTTACTTGGCACCAATGTTTGAAAATACTGTATTTTCTTCATTTCTTTAAAACATACAGAGTGTTATGGTGATTTACGTTTATTGCTTTTTGAGAAAGAGTGCAAGACTTTCATCAGGAAAAAAGTTTCTGTAACATGCACCATTCCCCCCCGCCTATTTTTTTTAAGGCTCAAGAAAATAACAAAATTGCTGAACCTTGTCTTCCTTGTTCTTACTGGAAAACTAGCTGTGTGACTCATTCTTTGGGAACTTTCTACGGGCTTTAATTAAACGGAGAATGTTGACTTTCAAACAAACTTTTTTCTTCCAAGTATTTCAATCTTATGAAAAAAAAAAAAAAAAAAAAAAAAAAAAAAAAAAAAAAAAAAAACACCTCACTCAAGCATTCAATTATTACAGGAAAACAGTGTTCTCCTATTTTGCAAAATACCCAAATACCCATAATAATCCACAGGGTATCCACCTAGGTAAAGACAAGCACAAATACAAGCATTAGCAATACTAGAACCTACTTAACTCAGTAGGGAGTAATAACAAAATTTGTGATAGATGATGAAGAACAACCAGTTTTGTTGTTAAAGTTGTAAAAAAAAAACGATTTTCCATATACTCTCAAAGAGACATTAAGGAAAACAAAGAAAAATCAAAGAAATGAAGCATTTCCATTTATTTCTTTATGCTTTAAAGCAGAGATTTCTGAACAAGTACATAAAAAAAGGCCATATATGTACTTTATTTCCAAATAGTGAGGAAAAATGAAAAAAGAAAAAAAGTAATGTTTTCATGGTCGAGTTACGCTCGAAGCCTCAGAAAGGAGCGATTCTTCACTCATTTTAGTCATGAATTTACAAAATGCAACTACATCTTTAAGTACGTCTTTAAATGCTACCCAACAAGCCAATTGCCCCACCCCCCAAAAAAGTTAACCCTCAGTTTTTATGTTTTTATATATGTATGTATGTTTTTTTCTATCTGCCTACCTATATATATATATATATATATATATATATGAAACTCAGGTAAGCTCCCACGTGACACCCCTTCTCCAGTCGGAGCCACCGTGCGCTCAGCACGCGGGCGGCCGCCCGGACCCTCCACACCAAGGCCCTACCGCAGCAGCGCACGGACACGGTGGCCGGGCCGGACGACGTGGCGCTCGGGTCGCGAGCCCCGCGCGGCCGCTCGAGGCGGCGGCCGCTTCCCCGGCCTCCCCCCGGGACCTCCCCGCTTCCCGTCCCGCATGCCGGGGACCCGCCGCGGAGCAGCGCGGGGGAGGGCGGGCGCGAACTCGCGGCCGCGGAGCCGGGCGGGCGGGGCCTGCCCCGCGGCGGCGGATGGGGAGGCCGCCCGCGCTAAGCCGCGGCGCCGGAGCCGGCCCTACCTGGCGGCCTGCATGAGCGGGCTCCAGCCATAGTGGTTGCGGCTCTGCACCGAGGCGCCTTTCCGCAGCAGGAAGCGCACGAGCTGCTCGTGGCCGCCGGCCGCGGCGAACT
>NW_020454616.1:415773-425572 GCF_003342845.1 Nothoprocta perdicaria
GCCGGGCGGGCCCAGCAGCCGCTGCGCCGCCTCGCAGTCGCCCTGCTCGCAGGCGCGGAGGAGGAGCTGCACCGGCACGGGCACCCCGCACTCCCCCATGGGCAGCGCGGCCCGGCGCGCCGCCGCGGGGCGGGACGCGACGCGACGGAATGGGACGGGACGGGACGGGATGGGATGGGATGGACGCGGCGAGGGGCCGCCCCGGCAGAAGGGGGCGGCGGAGGGGGCCGGGCCGGGCCGCGCTCGGCTCCGCGCCGGATGCTCCCCGCCTAACTGGTGCTCCCTCGCCGCCTAACTTGGTGCTCCCTCCCCGCCTAACTGGTGCTCTCCCCACGGCCGCGTTCACGGCGCGGCTCGTTGCCCGACACGGACGCGGCCCCGTCCCCCGCCGCCGTGCGGAGCGGCCGCCTCTGGCTGCGCTGCCCCTTCCTGCTTCCCTTCTCCTCCAGCTCCACTTGCTGCCGAGTGACTCCTCCAGAAATGCACTCCCCCCCCAGGCATCGCCAGTCTGCTGTTCTCGAAGCTGAAAGAGTACGAGAGTAAGATTCAAATGCCTTGTGGCATAGTGGTGGGGTTTGGCCCCCACCTCCTTAAAATCCAAGCATCTTCTGTGTAGCTGCAGCCTCCCAGATAACCTGAACTGCTTTCCAGATTATACTGATTCACAGCAGCTGTAAGAGTAAAGTGAAAAAGTGAAGTGTAAAGTGAGGGGGAAAATATCCAAGGATCAAAGCAATCACCCCGAGTGGAGCTGACCAGTTATTTTGGAATATTATATTGTGTTTAAGTCCTTGGAAATCAATGTTAAGATCTGTGACAATAGCTGAACATACTACATGTAAAGAACTAGTCTTGGAGGGTCTGGGGAAGCAGGATTAGAAGAGGTTATGGGTAAGATAATTAAACCACCAAATGGTACTAAAATTAAGCCATTTAAAGCTGCTTGCTTTAGGCAGGGATTTCGATATCTTCCATTTTGCATGATTTTCTTCCACTGATCCACTTGCAAATATGGATTGCAAGGTCTTCATGACAAAGAGCGCAACAAAATACACTCAGAGAAGGGCTCCAGCAAATAAAGAGTACTGGCTGTGTTCGTGGCACCTCATGCCAGTTCTCTGGGGAAGGACAGAACTAGATCTTCACAGCCAATCAAAAAAATGACCTGCAAAACTATTATTAGAGAAGAATATGACAGTTTGCTAGACTAGGTAAATATTCGGTCCTACTTCCTCCATTATGCATCCTGTTAAACACCTTTTGTAAGCATAAAGATGCATATTGACTGGTTTGACTTTGCCTAGCCCAGTGCAACCATTCTTACAGTACTGCTGAATGAGAAGCTTGCCATTATGACTAAAACTGCAGAGTGCACTTGCTTGCATTCTTGCTTTCATTGTAGCTGATGCTGATGCTATCAAATTCCACTAATGAAGTGAAACTGTAGATAAAGATATCAAACATTTTACAAGGAACCTTAGAGTGAAAGATGCAACTAACTTGCAGGTAATGAAAAATAATGTTTGGGTTTAAAAATGGAAGAGGAGATTATTCATACCAAATTGTGCTGCTGTAACCTGATGGTCACTGCTGTTTTTAGTCATTGTTCTAGGTATTTATACAGCTATGATCACTCATAGTTCTACCACTGATGGAGAATCAAGATACCACTGTGATGGGAAAAAATAATCAAATCTCTTATGAAATGAATCAAGTGCTATTATGGTCATTCTGAGGACTAAGTCTTCTGGAAAACACAGGATTTGGCTTCTTCACCAACGAACAACTCAAGTCTTTCAAACTAGTTATTAGTTTACAAAAATGGTTAATTTTTAAGCAATAAGGCAGGAGCAAACAAACAAACAAGCAAATGAGTCCCAAGGTGCACACTATGCTCTGCATCTGCATTTGTCCACAGTCAGTGAAAAAAGACCCACACCTTTTTCAACAACAAAAAAAAAAGCTTCAAGTCACCAGTATACTAAAATAGGTAAGTATTTGTTGGATTGCATTAAGGTTAATGTAAATGTTATTTAAAATGACAGAAGAATGAAAAAAAAAAGCCTTTAGACTAAAGGAGACAGAGTAAAGTGCAAGGAACAGAACAGGTACACCAAATAGCAGAATAGATAAGGCAACACCAAACAATGTAAGGCCAATATTTGTGAAACATGTAATATTCTCCACTGAAAATGATTGCAAAATCCCAGCAGGGAGGTAAATGGCCCAATACAAGCTCTGTTAAAGATACTCATTATATGAGATGAAAATATACCAAGAGCTACCTTTCTGCAAGAGATGGAAATCGTCCTTTGCATAACAAGGCCTTACAACATGTAACATGCCCAGGCAACTTGTAAAGGAGGTATATATGGTGAATGTGCCACCGCACATGTAGAGCTAGAAACTGGACAGACAGTAAGACAACAAGTTGTGTTGTTTCTACAATGGATTTGATTGGATTTGATATAAATGGACATAACCTCATTACCACCAAACAGGAGAAAATTTTTTCTTCATATATAATTCAAGACTATATAATATAAAAGACTGTAGAATTACCATCCTTCCCAATGAAAAGAAAAAAGATGAGAAGGGGACAAACACAAGTAGTTAAAGAGTCTGTTCCAAAGAAATCCTTTAAGTTATCATGGCTTGCATATCGCAGAATCACAGAATGTTTAAGGTTGGAAGGGACCTCTACAGACCATCTAGTCCAACCCCCCTGCTCCAGCAGGGACACCCAGAGCACAGGGCACAGGGCGGCATCCAGGAGGGTTTGGAAGATCTCCAGAGAAGGAGACTCAACCTCCCTGGGCAGCCTGTGCCAGGGCTCTCTCACCCTCACAGTGAAGAAGTTCTTCCCCATATGAAGATGGAACTGCCTGTGTTGCAGTTTGCACCCATTACCCCTTGTCACTGGCCACATGAGAAGAGCCTGGCCCCTTCCTCCCTACATGAACCTATTCTCCCTTCATGAACCTATACATGTTAATCAGATCCTCTCTCAGCCTTCTCTTCTCCAAGCTAAACAGGCCCAACTTACTCAGTGTCTCCTCATACAAGAGATGTTCCAGTCCCTTAACCATCTTTGTTGCCCTATGATCCTTTCAGCAAGATATTTTATATATGGGTGAACATTTGTATGCATTTAGGTGCATATATACATTATATAAATCTGCAAACCACTACAGGTTAGGTCCTGTGCAGGTAGAAGCTGCAGAGTACAGCCAGTTTGTACTGGTTTGCCCGTATCAGAATTACCCAACGCGCTTCAGACTGATAAAACCCCCTGAAGTAACTGACTCTTTCTATCTCACTTGAAAAGTCTGGGTGTTTATGCCATTTTATTTCTAAGCCTGTGTACCTACTGCGCTTCCTCTAAGTGCCCAATGGGCTCTCTTGGCCCACTCACCATATACCCAAGTTCTCTCTACACCCCAAGTCTCTCGTGGCTGTGAGACAGTCATGGCCAAGCTCAGAGGACCTTATCAGCCACCCGAAACCATGCACAGTGGGGCAAAGAAATCACAGCCTGATCCCTTTCATGTCTTGTCCACAGCATGCAGCTGCTGCAAAGAACCACACCTTGAACACAAACAGATTATTAAAAAAAAAAAAAAAAAAAAAAAAATCTGGGCACTAGCAGAACAGTGAGAACAGTGGAATGAATAATAATGTTTTTAAAATACAGCTACACTTGTGTCAACAAAGGAGTGAATAAGCTGGGGAGTCAAAGCTGGAGGAGAAAGCTGTTTCTTTGCAAGGCAATGCTATTTTATGCATATTGAAAGAGACCATTGTAACCGATGACCCGTGTATTTCAAGGTATCTCACTGATTTCACTTGGTGTACTTTATACTTCTGTACTTTTTATGTATCTGCCCTATATTTGTCCTCATCATTCCTCTGATTTTTTATTTTTTTCTTCTTTTTTGAGAATATATAAGTTTTGGTTATTACTAAAACTAGAAACACTGTTCTGAAACACATTACTTGTTTCCCCAGAAACTAGGAATTTAGGAAGCTACGTGATTTTTGGTTTCATTCAAAATGCAGTCTCTATCAGCTAATACTTCTTTACATTGCATTTCTGCTTCTTTACGCTCCATTTCTGCAACTCTAAAAACAACAAAAAATGTTAAAAAAAAAAGAGGTGGAAAATTCTAAAACCTTTGGAAAATTTAATATCTCTTGTAATTTTTTTATCCGCAGACCAGAGTAATTCCTTTAACAACCCCATTTCTTTCCCTGAACTAAATAATGCCTGCAATTCAAACAGATATTTCATTAAAGAAAAAAAACACCTCCTAGTTTCAGCTATTAGGTTCAGTGTAATTTCTTAAGCACAATTATACATGGATGAGTTTATTCTTTTTTTTTCTTGCTGCTTTCTGAAAGGTCTAAATGATATTTTGTTCTTTTTAAAAAATGTTAATAAATATATACTATAGTGTATTAATATATACTATAGTATAGTATATTAAAAATATACTATAAATGTATTTATTATTCCACTGATTTTCTGTTTTGACTATTAATAGCAGATTAGATATTTATAGAGAAATAACTATAGGTTTAGATGACTCATTTGGTTCCTCTACTTCCTTCTAACAAGGACTCCTAAAACAGCTCTATTTCTATCTCACTAAACATACTTATTAATCTTAAATAAAAATCAAGAATCAACTGTACTTAATTCCAGTATTATTAAAGAGGAAAAAGTCAGTGTAGCTTCTTAGAAGGAATTTTTCCATTAAAATGTTCTGGCAGTCTTTACTGATAAAGGGGAAATTCATTTACCTTATTAATAGTTGAGGGTTTTTTTTCCCCTCATGCTTATTTTTACATTCAGAGAACTTTTGCCTGTATCTTTATCCTTCAAATATTCCATCTGAGATATTTCAGTATTCCCATCTTAATTACATCCTACTAATTGCTTCAGAGGCTTAAGCAAAAGTTTCTTTGACTTCATGCCTTTTACAGCTTGTCCAAATTTACTTGTGAATGCAACTAATTTATCCTTGATGTATTTCGTATTAATTCCGTTGCTGTTTTTTGATGTGCTTAATTCCCTCAGATTTATATGTTTCGGCATCATCTCTGGGGAACTACCATTTACAGTTTTCAATTCTCACTCTAGTGATGATGACAGAAAGCTTTCCCAATTGCTCATAAGGGCATTATTCCGAGAGCTGACTATGTCTTTATCCTCCTAAGGACACTTCTGTTACTTCCAGATGCTATGAGTTTTCCTCCTACCTCTGTTAAAGCAAGCTGGTGCTCTTTGCAGACATTTCTTCCTTTTTAGGTTTGTCTGAAGGCTCATTGGGTTGATTATCTTCTGCATGCTTAGCTAATCTTTTCCTGACTGTCAGTGATTGCAGAATGTCTCCTCCAGTCTTTTCACGTGGATATTATATAAGTTCCTTTGTTCTCTGATTCACATTTCTTCTCTCTAAACCATATAAATGATATAACCATATTGTTGATTTCCTCTATCTTCCTGTCTATATTGTTCTGGTACCTAAAAGTTATTGTTCTAATACTTAAAAGTAATCCCTTCAGCAGAACTGTCCTGTTTTCAACTAGTCTTAATTAAGATTCAGTCCTGAATCTTGTTATTTACATGTTCTGCAACTCCTCAAATCATGTCCTTTGGGAGTCTGTGGGTTCCCAGATGTCTTCTCCCTCCCCCTCCCCTTTTCTTTTCCTTTTTTTCTTTTTAATTCACTGAAAAGAAGGCCTCACTTTACTTACTATTTTTCTTGTACTCTGACTAGTTTCCAGTCTTACACAAAAGGGAAAAATCAAGACTCTGTTTCTGATAAACAAACCTAAATCAGCAACATATACCAGAAATGTTGGCTTTCTCTGAAAGGTTTCCCCCACGCTAGCCACTAAGAGTTCCTTAGCTGAAAACTCAGTTATCAGCAACGTCAGTCAGGCTTCCTTTATGTAAAAAGAATGGCAAGCAGCAGGACAGCATAATCACTGGATGTACAGTAATTAGTGCCAGTATTAGGCAAAGCCAGAAGTAGCTCATAGCTGGCATTCTGCATTTTAATCTGTAGAGTATGACCCCGTCTGAGAGTGACCAGATTTTGTTTTCCTATATCCTTATGTGTGGAAAATCCCACTGTCAAGAACTGAATGTCCAAAAAGGAGACAGAGGAGTCCTAAAACTTTATTTGAATGGAGAGTCCACCGGGTACATCCCTGTGGGGTCTCAAGTTGCTGGAGGTCGCAGCCCCCTTTTTATCCTCATTTCCCGACCGAGGTGGCCCTCTCCTTTTCCCCTTTGGCCAAGGTACGCAGGAGTTACTGCCTTCCCAGCCACCTACACCCAACTCGCTGCCTCCCTCCATGTGTTCTCACCTAAGGTCACCCGAGTCCTTTGTGCCCCCCACTCATGGCTCTGCTCACTGTCCCACCTGCAGATATTCCTTTGTCCTGCTCATCAGCCATAGATGGGGCAGCAGTTTCCTCCCTTGTAAAGATACAAACATAAAAACTTGTGTGTGTGTTCCACTTAGTCCCAAACTTGTGTGTGTTCCACTCAATGTCAAAGTTGTCTGCATTCATCCCTCAGCAATACTGGTGAACAGCAGCCTGGCACTGCTGACCAGGCTCTTGTTATTCCTGTCTGCCTTAGCATTCTAAATTTGGACAAATATGGCTTCAAGTTGTGCCAGGAAAAGTTCAGATTAAATATTAGGAAATGTTTCTACACAGAAAGCGTGGTGAGGCATTGGAACAGGCTGCCGAGGGAAGTGGTGGAGTCTCCATCCCTGGCAGTGCTGAAGAAATGTGCAGATGAAGGCGCTCGGGGACATGGTTTAGCAGGCAGGGTGGTGATGGATTTACAGTTGAGCTCAATGACCTTGAAGGTCTTTTCCAACCATAATGGTTCTATGATCCTAAACAGGCCTGAATCCTGTGAAAGAGAAAAGTGAGAGAAAAGCAGATGTTTTCTTCAGCTTAAAATAAGTTAGAAAGTTGGGACCAAATGCCGTATTTATTCCCTCATGCAGCTCTACCAAGTCACAACATGGACTACCCACCAAGTCATGACATGGCCTGACCATTACACCGAGCGGGGCTACACCTACACCGAGGTGATTTCTGAGCACAAGGTCACACTTGTTGCCTTTGCTGTTTGTCCCTCGTCAGTGGGAGAGGATCTGGCCCTTAGATCCCGCTGCTGCTGGCCTCGCTGCGTGCGCACGTTGGGAGCAGGCGGGATCGGGATCAACACCGGTATCATGATGGATCGGGACCCGGTTCGGCGGCCGCTTCCTGCCGTCTGGGGCGGCCGCAGGGCGGAGCCGGCGGCGCTTCCCGGAGGCCGCGGCGCGGGGGCGGGCTCGCTGCGGCTCCCTCCTTCCCTGCCTCCCGCGGCGCGGGGAGGCTCCGCCGAGGTGTCCCGGCTGCCCGCGGCCATGGGTGGCCGCGCGGGGCGGTGCTGGAGGAAGCGCGGCCGCTCTCCGCGCGGCGGGGCCGCGCTGCTGGCGCTGGCGCTGCTGGCCGCCCTGGGCTTCCTGGCGTGGCGGCGCGGGCCGGCGCCGCGGGCAGCCGCCCCGTCGCTGCCGCCGCTGGACGCGGCGCGGCTGCGGAGCCCCGTGTACGAGAAGCCCGCGCTGGAGGCGGGCGCGCTCGGCGAGCTGGGCCGCGCCGTGCGGCTGGAGCTGAGCGCGGCGGAGCGGCGGCGCCAGGAGGAGAGCATCCGCCGGCACCAGATCAACATCTTCCTGAGCGACCGCATCTCGCTGCACCGCCGCCTGCCCGAGCGCTGGCACCCGCTGTGAGTATCGCGCCGGCGCGGGGGCTCGGCGGGCGCCCCTGCATCCGGCTCCAAAGGGCAGCAAAGCAAATACGCCGGCCCTGGGTGTGTTTGTGTGCCCGGGAGAGACCGATTTCCTCCACCGGCACCACCAGTATTTCAGCCTTTGTGATGAGTATATGCGTTTATAAACATCCTGCAGCGCTGCTTCTGCACCTGTCTGCCACGTGGATCCCTCGTTAGGGCGATTTAGGCAGCACACTCCTAAAATCACCTCCAGCTTTACAAATGTTGCACTTCCTAAAGCCCAGCTTTGTGCTGTGCTTGAAGCAAAACGTCTGGCACGCAGTACCAAGCAGGTTGTTGTGACAGCAGGAGTATTCAGACGTGGATCACCACGAGCGCGCTGCCTTTGCGTGCTGTGGGAAGGTCGCAGTGCAGGATCGGCTCTGGCGTAATGTCCAGTCTGTTTTGTGCAGCCATCCCCCTGCAGCGGGGAGCGGGAAGCAGAGTGGAAGGGGGAAGGACTGTCCCCTTCACGGAACTGCCGGTAGGTAGAGGAAATAAGAGCAGAGCCGAGCGGTTGTGGGCTGGAGCCTCCAGCCGAACAAGGGGGATGCCCTGGCTGCCACGAACCCCTCGCAGCTCTGCGCTCTCCTTCCCTCCGGCTGAGTCCCAGCCGCGTGCTCCTTGTGCTGCAACAGGTTGGAACAGCGGCAAAGAGCTGAGGGAAGAGCCAGGCCCGGGCGGTGCCGTCTGCTCCCTTCGGTTTGACTGGTGCGGGAGCTCACCCAGTGCTGTGTAGAGCTACTCAGGCCAAAACCTAAATCCTGTGGGAACTCCTGAAAGCTTGCAGTGGAAGTGCAGGGTGTTTTCATAGGAAATTTGAAGCTGACAGTCATCTTGTTTTTCTCAGCTTTTATGCTCTTCTCAGAAACAGTCCATAGACCATGGACTGCTCTGAAAGGACTGCTCTTGTTGCATTTCTGCAGGAGGATTTTATTTTAATTTTTTTTTTTTTTTTGAGCTCCTGCCATTTCCACAGCTTGTGCAGCAGGGAGTGCCATAGAGATGGGGAGAAGAGAGATTATTGAGAAGAAAATAATACAAGTGGGCAGATGGATCTTGCTGCAGTGACACCCTTTCTAATTTGAATGTTTCCATATATGAATGTTTCCACAAACTAAAAGAACTAAAAAGCTTCAGTAACAGGATAAATATAATCTCAGAGCTAATTGTGTTCTAAAATAGGATTGCATGTACTGCTTTCCACAGTATATGCTGTGGAAAGTGTGCTGAGCTTTCCACAAAGTTAAAACTAAACTGTGACAGATACGCAGCGTCTCTTCAGCTCACAGAGCAAGTGTAAAACAGCTCCCCAAAGATAAACTCACCGCATAGTCCAATGTAGGCATTCCCATTTATTGCATTTGTTCAGAGTTCCCAAGATACATCCTATACATCTTATTTCTTATATGAGCAAATATTTTGCATAAAATTGTATGTTTTTGTGTCTTCATAATGCTGTGGTGACCACCATTTTTTTTCTCTAGATTTTATAAGGATGTTGATTAGTAGTAATTAGTACTACTGCTGGTAATCTAATATCAATTGTAATGCCTTCTATTCATTACTTTATTAGTAGTTTGCATCAGGAGGAGTGTTGCCAGCAGGTCAAGGGAGGTGATTCTGCCCCTCTACTCAGCTCTGGTGAGGCCGCACCTGGAGTACTGTGTGCAGTTCTGGGCTCCCCAGTATAGGAGGGACGTGGAGCTTCTGGAGAGGGTCCAGAGAAGGGCAAACAGGATGATTAAGGGAATGGAACATCTCTCGTATGAAGAGAGGCTGAGTGAGCTGGGCCTGTTTTCTCTGGAGAAGAGAAGGCTCAGAGGGGATATGATTAATATGTATAAATTCAGGAAGGGAGAATGCAGGGAGGAAGGGGACAGGCTGTTCTCACTGGTGGCCAGCGATAGGACGAGGGGAAATGGCCACAAGCTGAAACACAAGAAGTTC